>NC_136501.1:31403107-31535607 GCF_053919585.1 Euprymna scolopes
GTTGTTGTTGTTGTTGTTGTTGTTGTTGTTGTTGTTTCTTCACAGGAGAAATATATCGACGCTTGGTTCACCAAACTAATTGGAAATGTTGATATCCTCGAAGCCACAGATATTGACGTGAGCAGCATCTCCAAAATGGTGTCCAAAATTACTGTTGGCATGTTTAATAACATGTGGTCGGACAAAACAAAGAAGAAGACTCTCATGGACTTGGGAATTCTACGCTTCCCAGATATCAGTAAACCATTCTTTTCGGTGAGTAACCATTTTATTAACCATTCAAATGTTATGCTTAAAAGCATTTATTAAATAGTTCGCTTGTGCATCTGTTTATACAACTTACATAAAAACAGTATATATATATGTGTGTGTATGTGTGTGTGTGTGTGTGTGTGTGTGTGTGTGTGTGTGTGTGTGTGTGATTGTGTGTCTTTCTGTGCGTCTGTGTGTACACATTTCCCTACCAAACTACTCTGCCAATGTTCAGCATAGAGACGCGAGATTTGACATAAGGGTATTGAGATTTGGGAAAAATTTTAAGCGATTTTCAGACAGAAATTTTTCTGTCAAGGGGTCAAAGTTCAACGATTTCACCTTTGAAAACTCTAACAAACTACTCCGCTAATTTGGGGCCTAACCACTTGAAATTGTAGATGTAGGTTCCTTGGACATCGATTAAACATTTTAATTGGATTTGAGTTCAAAACAATAAATGTTAAAGGGTAAAAATTGGGGTCAATTTTTTTTTTTAAGTCGGATTCGTAATGTTAATAAATCGATCAATTAAAAATCTAAAATGTGTGTATTTCATATTTGTAGAAAAATACGTTTGCAAGCAGTCGAGAAATAAAGATTATTTCGAATCGTTAAAGTTTTTTTTCCACTTAAGTATAATTGAGCAAGCGTAACAAATCTTCCACGATCGATTATAAGGTTTAGTAATGACGAAAAACTTGATTTCAAGAATACAACGGAAAAATCTTTGATTTTTAATTCACTTTTTTATTTATATTTCTTTTTCTGTATTTCATGAACTCTTTAGACATTTTGCACATGTGACCAGTTTTCATATAATGCTGTTTCAATTTATGCCAGTACTGGCAAATTCATAGCATCGCTATGATATTCTTTAGCTAATATCTTTCCTCTGCTGACAAGAACGCATTTCTTTGAAACTACGCGAATTAAGAAAATTTTAATATTTCTTATTTAAGTTCACTGCCGGACAATAAATTAATGCAAACTATAATTATTTACGGTCTTAAATTGAGTTCTCTTATATATATATATATATATATATATATATATATATATATATATATATATATATATATATATATATATATATATAAGGGAATTTGTGTTTGTTTTTGCGTGTGAGTTTGTTCCTCATGGACTCGAAGACGGCATGTTCGAGTTTTTTGAAATTTCACACGAAGGTACTTTATATGGCAGTGCTCTTAGATAGGTTTGTATCGGAATGTCTTCGATAAGTATCGATTATCAATAATCGAAATAATCTAAGGAAAGAAGTAACAGGCGATTTTGACTATTGCACTTGTACCTCCTCGGCGTATATACATCCGACATACCTGGCTAGAAGCGATATCCCACCCCTTCACTATTGATGTCCCTAGATGCACGAAAGCTTTCTATCCTAACATTTTCTTTTTTTAACTGCTAGACTTTGGAATTCTTTTCTTATTTCCTACTTTCCTGACTGTACTAACATGCCTAAGTTTTGATATACTGTGAACAGATATCTCGCTCGTCTCCTCACACAGTCCTTAGTAGACATGGCTCCAAATAGTGGCCCTTTACGTCCAAGTGACAATGTGCATTGTTTGGGATAAACAGCAGTTAAAAACACATTTAAAATATGCAAGGATCAGATTTTTAAAGACAGTGTCTGATTTTAGAACAATTCATTTTGAAATAAGAAAGTACTTTGAAAAGACTATTGGTTTTGTTAATTCCATTTTGAATTGCATTCCATTCTTGTTAATCAGGAGATCTAATTAAATATTATTGTTAAGGTTTTTAAGATGTTTTCATAAGAAATCTGCGTTGCATCTTATGTGTGTCTTTATCACCATGAAGTCATAACTCCGTTAAATTCGAGAATATGTGGGACAAAAGCGTTTTTGTCATCGTGTACGACAATGCAAAACAAGTTTTTTATGCTAATTTAATTGGGAACATATCTATAAAAAATAAAATTGAAATGGCAATTTTACAGATGACACATGTATAATTCCCTTACGATTAATATAAATAATTTGAAGCAATTACTACCTGCGTCATTTTTAAAATATGACAGGATATGGCATGTTATTAGATCATGAAATACAAGCTGGCTACAAAAAATATACTCACACTTCGAATGGCGATAAAATCTTCAATTATAAAGATAAAGTGAATTAGAATAACTTCCAATACAGATGACAAATAAAACTAAAGAATCATTTTCGCAAATGTTCAAATTCATGATCATTATTGTCCACACAACGTTGATAACTGTTAAAGTGTGAGTACATCTTTGCGATTTTAAGACGCTTTGTATTTCTTGTTCCCTTTTGAAATGCTTTTTTTTTTAAATATTAAGGAGAAAAATTTCTTGTGATTAATGACATGTTTAGATATATTTATCTATTTAGTAATTAGCAATACATTTTAAATATAGATTGTGACCGTTTATCTGGGATTTTAAAAGGTAACTTGACTTATTAAAAGTTAAACTGAATCATAAATTAGAAACTAAAGGCAAAAACTGTTTTGTTTTAAAAAGAAAGTTTCTAATAATGCTAAAATGGGAGTTGGCATTTTGTGTTAAGTAAAACAATATATAAATAAATACGTGTATGTATATGTAATAATGGTGTTTTGATCCGTTATTTACAATTAATGGTTCTATATTGTTTTAAATTCTATGAGGCGCGTTTAATAAATAATGTCTAAGATCTACTTTCTAATTGTCTTATCTAGCAAAAATTTTACATTTGCAGTGATTTATATCGCTATGAGTTCTGTTGAGTGTTTCGCAGTGATCCGTTTTTTTGTATTTGAAACGACTGATAATGATTGCTCATATATAATAGTGTAAAACACTGGCATTGTGAATTCAAACATGGCCGGACAACTGTAGAAATAGCGTCCAAACCTGGTCACCTCCCTTCTGCCATTGATAAGGCATCTGTCAATTAAGTTGGAGTTGTTACATTCAAAGATCGACGTGTGACTACTCGCCAAATAGCACAAGAGGTAAAAATTAGCACAAGATTGGAAACTATTATTCATGACCGTTTGCAAATGCATACCAGATGGATTCCAAGGTTGATGACATTTTTTCCAGAAGTGAGAATGCGGCAAATGCTCGAGGATGAATTTGGATATGTGCCAAGAAGATGAGTCAAAGTTTCAAAAGACTGATTGCACAGGATGAAACCTGGATATATCAGTATGGCCCAGAGTCCAACGTCCAGTTATTGCAGTGAAAGCACTTAGATTTACCACCTCCAAAGAAGGCAAGGGTGCAGCCTTTCGCTGGCAAAGTAATACGTACATTCTTTTGTGATCAGGACAAATTAGTGATGATAGATTTCATGGCAAAGGGTACCACAATTACATGACCTTATGTTTCACGTTTATGGTTTACGTTTAAGGAAATTAAAAGGAAGTATCGAAAGAAGCGGAGTAAGAGCAGCAAATTTATTCTACTTCTGCAAGGCCATACTCTGATTTACAACGCGTCCGATCAGAAGCACGGGCTTGTGGCTATGAAATACCCCGCCAACCCCCTACTCACTTGACCCTTTGACTTTCACTATTTCCCAGTCATAAAACTGATTTTGAAAAGAAAAGGTTTGTTTGTTTTTTCCAAATGATACAATCTTAATTCCTGAAGTAACGTCGCGATTGGAAGATCAAGCTTGGGTGTTATACAGAAAGAGTTTTCAGAGTTGCATTGCATTAAACGATAGAAGAAATGCGAAACTCTGAGCGGTTCCTATATGGAGAAAGACTAATAACTGTCACAAGTTTCGTTACTCTACTGCTATGAGAAATGGGCCAGGAGCATTACTTATTGAATGCACCGCGTATACTAGATCTACTGTGTTCAGATTGGGGCGGTTTCATGTGATTTTGCATGAAAAAGATCGCTGAATTTTATTCTTTCGATGAAGCATATAAGACTGTTTCAAAATCGGAAGATTGGTATTTTAGCCAAATTTGAAAGCTCGAAAGTTGTTGGTAGAACATTTTGAACAATTATGATATCTATTATGAAGCATAATTGTGGTGTTTTAATGAATTCTTACAAAAATAAATCGTTATGGCACGGGGATCTTTTCTTGGCATTATCTATTCGATTATCTATATATTAATACCATAGTACCTTTAACGTATGTACGTGTGTCACGGTTTCCAGATTATAAATTATTCGATCAGGAGATCCTATTTATTAAAGGATAGAAGATAATAACATACTAAAAGCATTAAATTAATATGTAGATATGTTGATTTAATATTCGTAATATATTATTACTTTCTATCCTCCTTTTGAATAAATAGATCTGATCACCGAAGACACAATGTAAAAAAATAAAATAAAATATAAATAATGTCCCTTTTGTCAAACTAAAGTCAAAATACACCATTTTGTTCTTCTGGCTAATATCCAATGCTAGTATCTGTTCTGTCTAAAAATGGTATAATGATATCGTGAGGTTTCCGTTTGCGCCAGGCGTCCATACAATAGAAATATGTCAGACTCATATAAGAACATTGTTGATAAACCGTAATAACCAGATATATTCTGACTCTACATTAACCAGATTACTTAGATAAATACTTTTACAGTTTTAACAAAAGGGCTACAAAGTGTATTATCTGTTCTTCAGATGCTGCACTTCTATTTCTTGTTCTCTTTCGGTGGAGGAGAAATCCTTCACGACTGAGACAATTTTTATTTTTGTACCTTTTCTCCACGTTAAAAAACCACCCTGGTGTCTAACTCTTTCCCGTGGGGAGGCATAGTAAATAGGTACAATAATATCGCGAGGTCTACATTCACGCTGAACGTCTACAGAATGCTACATATGAAAGATGTCGATGTTGAATTTCCACATGTCCCGCTAGTCCCATATAAATAAAATAGTAAACGAATGTGAGTGAAATTATTTAACCGATAAACTTTTAAACCACTGGTTACATAACAATGAAATTAACAAGAAATAGTAATCATACACCAAGGATAGTTGGTAATGAGTAAAATCTTTGTTTGGATGGATGAATACCGCGTACAGAAGTATGTCGGGAGGTTGAAATGTAAAATGTTCATTTCAACCTCCTCATTACTCTACTTGGCCTTCGGGCCAAGATCAAAGTGTAGTATCTGTTCCGGCAGATACTGCACTTAAGATAATTTGTACCAGTCAATGGAGGGGAAACCCTCTATACTGGGACAATTATTATTTTTGGTAACCAGAGTGACCCCTTTTAGGGGAGCTGGTTTTTACCTCACATTAAAAACGGCCTTGTGCCTAATTTGCTCAGTGGGGGAGCAAATAAATACCATCTGTTCCGGCAGATGCTGCACTTAAGATAATTTGTACCAGTCAATGGAGGGGAACCCCTTTATACTGGGACAATTATTATTTTTGGTAACCAGAGTGACCCCTTTTAGGGGAGCTGGTTTTTACCTCACATTAAAAACGGCCTTGTGCCTAATTTGCTCAGTGGGGGAGCAAATAAAAACCATCTGTTCAGGCAGATACTACACTTAAGATAATTTGTACCAGTCAATGGAGGGGAAACCCTCTATACTGGGAAAATTATTATTTTTGGTAACCAGAGTGCCCCCTTTTTGCCTACTTTTAGGGGAGCTGGTTTTTACCTCACATTAAAAACGGCCGTGTTCCTAATTTGCTCAGTGGGGGAGCAAATAAATACCATCTGTTCCGGCAGATACTGCACTTAAGATAATTTGTACCAGTCAATGGAGGGGAAACCCTCTATACTGGGACAATTATTATTTTTGGTAACCAGAGTGACCCCTTTTAGGGGAGCTGGTTTTTACCTCACATTAAAAACGGCCTTGTGCCTAATTTGCTCAGTGGGGGAGCAAATAAATACCATCTGTTCCGGCAGATACTGCAAGCTATGACTAGCTAGGACTAGCTATGACTAGCAAAGACCAGATGTGGGGGCAACCCCACATGCCTGACCTTTAACCAGCTCCCATTTCCCACCTCTCGGGAGCTGGTCCCCTTTTCCCCTTCCCCCTCCCTTCACTCCTCACATTAAAAATCGGCCTTGTGCCTAATTTTCTCGGTGGGGGAGCAAATAAATACCATCTGTTCCGGCAGATGCTGCACTTAAGATAATTTGTACCAGTCAATGGAGGGGAAACCCTCTATACTGGGACAATTATTAGTATGGTAACCAGAGTGCCCCCTTTTTGCCTACTTTTAGGGGAGCTGGTTTTTACCTCACATTAAAAACGGCCTTGTGCCTAATTTGCTCAGTGGGGGAGCAAATAAATACCATCTGTTCCGGCAGATACTGCAAGTTATGACTAGCTATGACTAGCAAAGACCAGATGTGGGGGCAACCCCACATGCCTGACCTTTAACCAGCTCCCATTTCCCACCTCTCAGGAGCTGGTCCCCTTTTTCCCTTCCCCCTCCCTTCACTCCTCACATTAAAAATTGGCCTTGTGCCTAATTTGCTCGGTGGGGGAGCAAATAAATACCATCTGTTCCGGCAGATACTGCAAGCTACGACTAGCTATGACTAGCAAAGACCAGATGTGGGGGCAACCCCACATGCCTGACCTTTAACCAGCTCCCATTTCCCACCTCTCGGGAGCTGGTCCCCTTTTTCCCTTCCCCCTCCCTTCACTCCTCACATTAAAAATCGGCCTTGTGCCTAATTTGCTCGGTGGGGGAGCAAATAAATACCATCTGTTCCGGCAGATGCTGCACTTAAGATAATTTGTACCAGTCAATGGAGGGGAAACCCTCTATACTGGGACAATTATTATTTTTGGTAACCAGAGTGCCCCCTTTTTGCCTACTTTTAGGGGAGCTGGTTTTTACCTCACATTAAAAACGGCCTTGTGTCTAATTTGCTTAGTGGGGGAGCAAATAAATACCATCTGTTCCGGCAGATGCTGCACTTAAGATAATTTGTACCAGTCAATGGAGGGGAAACCCTCTATACTGGGACAATTATTATTTTTGGTAACCAGAGTGCCCCCTTTTTGCCTACTTTTAGGGGAGCTGGTTTTTTACCTCACATTAAAAACGGCCTTGTGCCTAATTTACTCAGTGGGGGAGCAAATAAATACCATCTGTTCCGGCAGATACTGCACTTAAGATAATTTGTACCAGTCAATGGAGGGGAAACCCTCTATACTGGGACAATTATTATTTTTGGTAACCAGAGTGACCCCTTTTTGGGGAGCTGGTTTTTACCTCACATTAAAAACGGCGTGCCTAATTTGCTCAGTGGGGGAGCAAATAAATACCATCTGTTCCGGCAGATGCTGCACTTAAGATAATTTGTACCAGTCAATGGAGGGGAGACTCTCTATACTGGGACAATTATTATTTTTGGTAACCAGAGTGCCCCCTTTTTGCCTACTTTAAGGGGAGCTGGTTTTTACCTCACATTAAAAACGGCCTTGTGCCTAATTTGCTCAGTGGGGGAGCAAATAAATACCATCTGTTCCGGCAGATGCTGCACTTAAGATGGTTTGTACCAGTCAATGGAGGGGAAACCCTCTATACTGGGACAATTATTATTTTTGGTAACCAGAGTGCCCCCTTTTTGCCTACATTAAGGGGAGCTGGTTTTTACCTCACATTAAAAACGGCCTTGTGCCTAATTTGCTCAGTGGGGGAGCAAATAAATACTATCTGTTCCTCAGATGCTGCACTTAAGATAATTTGTACCAGTCAATGGAGGGGAAACTCTCTATACTGGGACAATTATTATTTTTGGTAACCAGAGTGCCCCCTTTTTGCCTACTTTTAGGGGAGCTAGTTTTTACCTCACATTAAAAACGGCCTTGTGCCTAATTTGCTCAGTGGGCGAGCAAATAAATACCATCTGTTCCAGCAGATGCTGCACTTAAGATAATTTGTACCAGTCAATGGAGGGGAAACCCTCTATACTGGGACAATTATTATTTTTGGTAACCAGAGTGCCCCCTTTTTGCCTACTTTTAGGGGAGCTGGTTTTTACCTCACATTAAAAACGGCCTTGTGCCTAATTTGCTCAGTGGGGGAGCAAATAAATACCATCTGTTTCGGCAGATACTGCACTTAAGATAATTTGTACCAGTCAATGGAGGGGAAACCCTCTATACTGGGACAATTATTATTTTTGGTAACCAGAGTGCCCCCTTTTTGCCTACTTTTAGGGGAGCTGGTTTTTACCTCACATTAAAAACGGCCTTGTGCCTAATTTGCTCAGTGGGGGAGCAAATAAATACCATCTGTTCCGGCAGATACTGCAAGCTATGACTAGCAAAGACCAGATGTCGGGGCAACCCCACATGCCTGACCTTTAACCAGCTTCCATTTCCCACCTCTCGGGAGCTGGTCCCCTTTTCCCTTCCCCCTCCCTTCACTCCTTACATTAAAAATTGGCCTTGTGCCTTATTTGCTCGGTGGGGGAGCAAATAAATACCATCTGTTCCGGCAGATATTGCAAGCTATGACTAGCTATGACTAGCTATGACTAGCAAAGACCAGATGTGGGGGCAACCCCACATGCATGACCTTTAACCAGCTCCCATTTCCCACCTCTCGGGGGCTGGTCCCTTTTTTCCCTTCCCCCTCCCTTCACTCCTCACATTAAAAATCGGCCTTGTGCCTAATTTGCTCGGTGGGGGAGCAAATAAATACCATCTGTTCCGGCAGATACTGCAAGCAAAGACCATATGAGGGGGCGACCCCACATGTAAGACCTTGGTCAATGTAGGGGCAACCCTTCATACCAATTGTCACTATCCAGCTCCCTTACTCCCCGGGGAGTTGGTCCCCATTTCCCCTTAACTCCTCACATTAAAAATCGGCCTTGTGCCTAATTTGCTCAGTGGGGGAGCAAATAAATACCATCTGTTCTTCAGGTGCTGCACTTCTATTTCTTGTTCTCTTTCAGTGGAGGAGAAATCCTTCACGACTGAGACAATTTTTATTTTTGTACCTTTTCTCCACGTTAAAAAACGACCCTGGTGTCTAACTCTGTCCCGTGGGGAGGCATAGTAAATAGGTACAATAATATCGCGAGGTCTACATTCACGCTGAACGTCTACAGAATGCTCGGTAGCAATATATTACATATGAAAGATGTCGCTGTGGAATTTCCACATGTCCCGCTAGTCCCATATAAATAAAATAATAAATGAATGCTGTGCTATCGATAAGTATCGATTATCAATAATCGAAATAATTTGATAACAGGCGATTTCAACTATTGTACTTGTACGTCCTCGGCGCATATACATCCAACAAACCTGTCTAGCAGTGAAATCCCACCTCTTCACTATTAACGTCCCTAGATACCGGAAAGCTTTCTACTCTAGCAGTTTCTTTCTTTGAACTTCTAGACTTTGGAATTCTTTCCTTATTTCCTACTTCCCTGACTGTACTAAACATGCCTAAGTTTTAATATAATGTGAACAGATATCTCGCCCGTCTCCTCGTGTAATCCTTAGTAGACATGGTCCCAAATAGTAGCCTTTTACGTCCATGTGACAAGGTGCCTTTTTTTGGAATAAACAACAGTTAAAAAAACATTAAAAACATGCAAGGTTTCGATTTTTAAAAATTGATATTAAACTAATTTATAGATATGCTAATTTAATATTCGTAATATATTATTACTTTCTATCCTCCTTTTGAATAAATAGATCTGATCACCGAAGACACAATGTATAAAAAATAAAATAAAATATGAATGATGTCGCTTTTGGGCCGTACGTGAAACTAAAATACACCATTTTGGGCCTCTTGCTAGGATCCAAGTGTAGTATCTGTTCTGTCTAAAAATGGTATAAATTAAACTACTGGTTACATAACACGAAAATAAATAAGAAATAGTTATCATACACCAAGAATGGTTTATAACGAGTAAAATCTTTGTTTGGATGAATGAATAACGCGTAGAGAAATAGTCTGAGAGGTTGAATTGTAAAATGTTCATTTTAACTTGCCGACATATTTCTATTTGTTTTGCACGTGCGCAAATTCAATCATGACTAGAAGTGGTCCAATTTTAACTCTTTCCTATCTCTCTGTCGGGTTAATTTAAACGGTAGGGAACGAAGCTGCCGCGCTTAATGTTTTGTTTCGATTCTAGTTGATGCCACCAAAGTCATTTTTTTTTTTTTTAACTTTTGAAATCAATACTAGATATGTAATATTCGATATAGAATTGGCTCTGTAAGAATAAACACGAAATCTGCCTAAATTAAAATATGATTAAGCGTATTTTACGACCCGACAAGGCCGGTCCCCCCTTCCATTAGTCTAAAATATAATCTCTTTTCTCCCTTTCATCTTGTGCGCTATCGAATTATTCTCGTTTCTTATTTCATCTTCAGGTTTATCGAATTAACCTTTTTGGGAAATGCTCGTATGAAACTTACATATTTCATCAGAATGAGAAGAGTGACATCGTTGGACTTTTTCAAAGAGAGATCTATTTCCCGGATCAAGATTACATCGAAAGCCTCCGAAGTGATTTAATTGATCAGTTACTGAGTGAAGTAGATGACCTATTTAGTGACATGTAAGCGACACCAATTCTCTGATTCAATCAATTTTGAAAATATGTTATTATTCAATTACCATTAAATTTGATTATCTTCGATTCAATAAAAGATTTTTTTAGTTGATATGCGTTTTGAGTTTCATTGAAACTTGTTTGGTTTTGTCTGAAAAATGTGAAATGTGTTGGATATTTCTTGTGTGATCCTCTTTGAGTTTTTATCTATATAATTATAAAACTCTGTGGACTGTCTGCCCCTGCTTGAATCCTGTCCACCAAAAAAACATAATAATAATAATAATAATAATAATAATAATAATAATAATAATAATAATAGGTATGTATGCACACACACACACACACACACACACACACACACATATATATATATATATATATATATATATTGTTCTTTTATGTATTTTTATATTATCTTAGTATTTCTTATCTGCTCTTTCCTCTATCCCCGATCCTATTTAATGATAAACTTCTGTGAACCGTCCGCCCCTGCTTGAATCCTTTCCACTAAAAAAAACACTGTAATAATATATATATACATATCGATCGATCTATCTATCTATCTATCTATCTATCTATCTCTCTCTCTATATATATATATAATATTTGCTACCGAAACAGTAGCAGAACCTCGCAATGAAACGAGCGATTAACAGAGGATATTGTAGTTTGGGAGAAACAGCTTACCTTGCAGACATGCATATAATCAAGTTTATCAGATGTTTTAACTCGTAGGGTACTTCCGGTCTCCAAATAATGTCGGGTAGTTAGGAGAGGATACGCCCTATTTATCAGTTTGTATGTCCATGTCCCATAGGACTTTGTGATTCTCGTTTTCAAATACTGTTGCCGGCTGGATCGCCACCTTGTCGTGGTGGAGAACCTTGTGTGTTCCGATGAACTTGAGAGCGATGCCGTCCGGAGCCTAGGCTCCTGGTAGGGCCACCCATGGCGGTAAGGTTGAAGGGGAGGTTCCAGACAAAGAGTGATCCAAAAGACCTCAACGGCTGATGCGGCGGATGATGACAATAATGACACAACGGCACTGAAGGCGGATGAAGGCTGCAACAGAAGAGAGTCTCCAGTCGTCGTGGTTCTCCATGCCATTGGAATCAGGCCCTCCTCTGCCAAGGGGCCGTGTGGTGGCTGCAGGCGCATCAGTCTCCCCACGTTAAAAGACATCACGCGCAGGCGTTCTCCCGAAAGGGAACACATCCTACTCTACATCATGGATGGAAAAGTCTTGTGACAGTTTTAGTCATTAAGCTCCCGGACTGAGGCAGAGAGAGCTCTCCCTTAATTCCCGGCTAGAAAAAGTCCTGTGGCGACCAGGAAGTGGTGACGGGAGCAGGACAGTGTAGTCTGGCAGCTCCTAGCTGCAACCTGGCACATAGGCGGTGGGTGCCAGATTCAGTCGCTAACCTCACGGACCGAGGCAGAAAGAGTTTTTCGGCAACTGCATCCATGACTGAGCAGCCCTGTTTAGGATCCACTCTGATCACCCCAGTAGGGGAGGGGGGTTAGAAAAGGTACCCCTAAAAATAGCCTGCCTCAAAAAAACCCGTCTGGACTACCGCATCCAGAGGGATCACCACCACGCGGTCGGAAAAAGAAAGAAAACTCACGCCTATATTGATCGACCCGAAAGAAGAACTGCCATTATCTCAAGAGAGCTAAGGAGGTTCCAGATTGACATAGCTGCGCTCTCTGAAACCCGACTGGCTGACGACGGGCAGCTGAGGGAGGAGAAAGGCGGGTACACCTTCTTTTGGAAAGGAAGGCCTGCAGAAGAGCCACGTATCAATGGCGTTGGCTTTGCTATAAAGAACAGCCTCATCCGCCACCTCAATGAGCCTCCTGTGGGCATCAACGAACGCCTAATGACCATGCGCCTGATGCTTGCGGGCAGCCAAATGGCCACTGTGATTAGTGCGTATGCTTCAACACTTGATGCACATGATGAAATAAAAGAGACTTTATATGCTGACCTTGACACCATTTTATCCGGGGCCCCCAAGCGGGACAAGATAATCCTACTTGGGGATTTCAATGCCAGAGTGGGACGAGACCATCAGCACTCGAGAGGAACGCTTGGAAGAGAAGGAGTTGGGAACATTAACTCAAATGGTACACTCCTACTGACAAAGTGCTCAGAACATAACCTGATCATCACGAACACACTTTTCCGACAAAAAAAAAACGCATTCAAAACATCATGGATGCACCCTCGAAGTAAAATCAGGCACCTCATTGACTATGTCATTGTCCGTGCCAAAGACCGCTGTGATGTGCTGAACACCAGGGCAATGACCAGTACAGACAATTGTTGGACCGACCACCGTCTTATTCGCTCCATCATGTCTATCCATTTAATGCGGAAGCAAAGGATGCAAAAAAGACAGAGCCGACCAAAGCTCAACATCGAGCAGCTGGGCGATATCACCTACCAACAACACCTCCAGGCGGCTCTTAGCGCGGACCTGCCCAAGCAGTATCCGCATGACACTGAAGAGCACTGGGACAAGCTGTCCTCTGCCATCATGGACTCCAGTATAAGCATCCTAGGGCAGAAAAAGCGGAAACATCAGGATTGGTACGATGAAAACGATACCGAAATCCAACAGCTTATAGACATCAAGAGGCAAACTTTTATCACCTGGCAGAATAACATCAATTGCAAGGTTAAAAGAGCTGCCCATGCCAAGGCTAAAGCGGCTGTCCAATCGACAGTCAGGAAGCTGAAGAACCTCTGGTGGATGAAGAAGGCTCAGGAGATCCAGCAGTTTGCTGACTCTGGGGACACCAGATGATTCTTTGAAGCCACAAAAGTGGTATACGGCCCCATCTACCGTTCTCTTACCCCCCCTTCGGTCTAAGGATGGGCTCACGCTGCTGAAAGGAAAGGGAGAAATAACAAATAGATGGAAAGAGCATTACGAGGATCTTCTGAACAGGGACACCACTCCAGAGATGGAGACCCTTGAAAAACTCCCCCAACAGCAAATAATTGACAGCATGGGAGAACCACCCAGTCTGGAAGAGGTGCGGGATGCAATTAGGAAGATGAAAAACAATAAGGCGGCTGGTTCTGACGGCATCCCAGCAGAAATCCTGAAGAAAGGCGGGCCTGATCTTCTCAGACACATCCATGCCCTGCTGCTCAAAATATAGGAAGAAGAGAAAATCCCTGCACAACTTAGAGATGCCCTAGTTGTCTCCATCTTTAAGAAGGGAGACAAGGCAAACTGTGGGAACTACCGGGGCATTTCTCTCCTCTCTACCACAGGGAAAGCCCTAGCTCGGTTTTGGCCAACAGGCTTACACCCCTTGCAGAAACCATCCTTCCCGAGTCCCAAAGTGGCTTTCGACCAAATAGAGGCACGATGGACATGATCTTCACTGCTCGTCAACTCCAAGAAAAGTGCAGGGAGCAAAATTTACCATTATACATGGCTTTTATAGACCTTACTAAAGCCTTTGACTCTGTGAACCGTCAAGCCCTTTGGCTGGTTCTTGCAAGGTTTGGATGCTCAGAGAGGTACATTCGGGTACTGAGACTGCTACATGACAATATGTCAGCTACAGTCCTCAGTAGTAGTGGAGACGAAACAGAGCCCTTCAGGGTTGACACGGGAGTGAAAGAGGGATGTGTCATTGCCCCAACCCTGTTCTCCATCTTCATTACTGCTATCCTCCATCTCACGGACAAACATCTTCCCCATGGAGTTCGGATTATGTACAGAACTGACGGGCAACTTTTTAACATCAACAGATTTAGGGCCAAAGGTCGAACGAACACCATATCTATTATGGAGCTACAGTATGCAGACGATAATGCCCTTGTAGCCCTCTCAAAAGAGGACCTACAGTGTACACTGGTTGCCTTCACGAGGGCGTACAAACAGCTAGGACTAACAATTAATATAAAAAAAAACAAAATCTTCCATCAATCACCACCAAACAGTACTCCAGTCTCACCCCCAAACATCTCCATTGACAACGCTAGACTGGAAAATGGGGACCACTTCCCATACCTAGGCAGCATCCTATCATCAAAAGCCAACATAGATGATGAAATACAACACCGTCTCAGCTGTGCCAGTGGGGCTTTCTCAAGGCTAAGGAAGAGAGTATTTGAGAACCGTGACCTTCTGGCAAAGACCAAAATCATGGTATATAAAGCTGTCTTGCTGCCCACTCTTCTCTATGGATCGGAGACCTGGACCACATACAGGAGGCACGTAAAAACCCTGGAGACGTACCACCAAAGATGCCTCCGAAAAATCCTCAGAATTAGTTGGAAGGACCGACGCACCAACACCAGCGTCCTGAGTGAGGCTGACATTCCCACTATCACCGCTACTGTTGCTCAACGCCAGCTCAGATGGACTGGTCATGTTGTCCGAATGCCGGATCTCCGCCTCCCAAAACAGATTTTCTACTCTCAGCTTGTTGAGGGAAAGCGTGCCCAGGGTGGCCAAAAGATGAGGTATAAGGACAACATCAAAGCAAATCTAAAGCGGTTTCACATGGACCTTGAGACATGGGAGGACGTGGCTGGGAGCAGGTTGGCATGGAGGAGCGCTGTCCACGAAGGTGCTGCGCTTTATAGTAGTGACCTAAATCAAGCTGCTGAGGATAAACGCAAGCACAGAAAGGACAGATTATCAACCAGACACACCCAACCCCACCCCACCACCACTACCTTTATCTGCCCAAATTGCACAAGACAAATTGGGTCTAGGATTGGGCTCTATGCTCACCTGAGGACCCACAGAAGCCACAACGGAGGACAGTCTTACTCGGACACGAGTGACCGCCGATGATGATGACTGTTGCCGGCTTATGTTTTACCACTTGTCTGTGCGTTCGAGATGCAGTTGTTTTCATAATTCCCAGTGTACTAGCCTTCTCACTTGGTCGTGTCTGTTCTTGTATTCCTTTTGGGCCAGTTGGCTGCATTCAGTTATTATATTATTTATTGTCTCGTCTCTTTGTCCACAGAGTCTGCATTTGTTTTTTTCTTGTGTTTTCTCGATCTTTGCTTTGATGTGGTTGGTTCTTATCGAGATGTCTTGTGCTGCAGGTTTTAGGGATTCAGTTTCTCGGCTTATGTGTCCTTTTCACATCCATGTCCCAGTATTTTCGTTATTCTCATCTTTTGTCATCCTTATGAATCTTCTGTGTAGATGTTTCTCTTCCCACTTTTCTTGTCTTATCCTTTGTCTCTCTGTTTTCTGTTTTATTGATTTTTTTCAGTGTCTCTCGCTGCTATGATTATTCTTTCAGTGTTTTGCATTATGTATTTTTCTAGTTCTTTTTTTTTTCTCGTGTCATTCACAGTTTTCTATACAAGCCAGCCCCCTCCCGCCGTCTTTCCTTTTAGGTAGAGTCGGTCATCAACATCGTCCTTCGGGTGTAGTGCGTTGTGCATGGTCATGAGTTTCCTGGTCTTCTGATCGAGCTGTCTCAGTTCTTCTTTAATCCACCCTATGGACGGTCCAGAGTATCTTACTAGTGATACTGTCCACGTATTTGTGCCTTTTATTAGGTTTCTGCTATATAATTTGCTTTCGAGAAGTTTTCTTGTTCTCCTGAAGTATTCCTTTCCAACTCTCTCTTTCATTTCTGTTGCTTTAATGATGTCTGCTTCCAGTAATCCTAGGTATTTATAGGCGTCTTATTCCCCTATTGCCCTCGTCTCCGTTTGGTTGGGTAGTTCCATGCCTTCTGCCGTTTCCAGTTTTCCCTGTCTTATAACTAGTAAAGCACACTTTTCCATACCAACCTCCATTTGGATATCCTGGCTGAAGATCTTGGTGGTATTTATTAATATCTCTAATTCATTTTCGGTTTTTGCGAAAAGTTTCAGGTCGTCCATGTACATCAGGTGGTTCAATTTTTTCCTCCGTGTTAAAGAACTTGTATCTGGCTTGGCACTTTCTCAGTATATTATTCAGAGGCATCCTGAGTATGATGAACAGTAATGGTGATAGTAAATCTCCTTGGAAGATGCTTCTTTGTATGTTAATTTCTGTTATGTGTTGTCCATCAGCTGTCAATTCCAGTCTCCATGTTCTCATTGCATTTTCAATCACGTTAATAATCCTGCTTGGTATTTCATACATGCTTGAGTCATATGCCTTTTTCTAGTCGATCCATGTCATGGCTAAATTCTTTCTTCTTTTTTTACCTCCTTTAGGATCTTTTGATATATATATATAGCACATCATGTGTTCCTCTTTTTCCTTTTTGGGATCCTTTCTGTTCCTCGAGGAGAAGTCCCCAATTATTCAGAGAGTAGTAGATTTGTCCCTCAGTTGTGCTGTCAGCATTTTCCACACGTGATAGGCCTATAGTTGCTGGGGGCGGTTCCGTTCTCTGTGTCCTGTATCAACGTAGTTCTGCCTTTGTCATCCTAGCTGATACGTATGTTTTCTGTGAACATTTTTTTCATATTTTGAGCTAGTCTTTCGTGTAGAGTTGTAAATTTTTTGAACCAGTATGCATGTATCCCGTCATGTCCTGGTGTGCTCTATTATTATTATTATTATTATTATTATTATTATTATTATTATTATTATTATTATTGTTATTTTTATTATTATTATTATTATTATTATTATTATTATTATTATTATTATTATTATTATTATTATTATTATTGACTCACATGGAGCTTTCACACAAGTCAACAAACGATCTGATTAGAAACCTGTGGTGTTCTCTGGAAGCTGAGTGACAACAAGTCTCCCCAGACGTCCAGTTCTCTCCAGCTCCTTCGATAGCATTTGCAAATGAATTTGCATCATCGCAACAGCTGCTTGCCATTGATTTCTCGCCGGCAGTGGCCATTGGTTTATACTGAAATTTGAGTGGCACTAAGCCTCCCCAAGGTCCCAGTTCTCTTTGCGCTTGTCCAACCGAGGTCTGGCCAGCGCTCTCTCCTCGGTCTTTCAGTCCTTGCCCCTTCTCAGCTCTTTGGTATCACTTTTTTTATTGGGAGGAGCGGTGATGAAACTATGGGTGGGGGATGCATGATGGGGATGTAGAACTTGTAGATATGCAACTTCGGTGTTCTTCATTCCCTCTAATGCTTATTCATTATATTGTCTTCTTGTATTATTCTCCGCATTCAAGGGTTTTCCTTAATATTTCAGTCGTTTTCATTATCTTTAGTTGTTGTACTTTTGCAGTTATTCCTCTGATTCCAATTTCTGACATTCTTTTTTCGAAGTTTTTCGGAATTGTTCTTAGTGCTCCTACTATTATCGGTACTATTTTGATTTTCTTCATCGTCCAAATCCCTTTTAACTCTCTGGCTAGCTCTGCGTATTTGCTTCGTTTCTCCTTTTCTTTCATACTCACCCTGTGGTCAGCTGGGACTCCAAAGTCTACAATTTGACAGGATTTTTTTTTCTTGTTAATTATTACGACATCTGGTCTTCTTGCTTGGATGGGTTTGTCCGTCTGTATGTCCATGTCCCATAGGATTTTGTGGTTCTCATTTTCGAGTGCTGTTGCGGGTTTATGCTTGTACCATTTGTCTGTACGTTCAAAATCAGCCGTTTGCACAATTCCCAGTGTACCGCCTTTCCCACTTGGTTATGCCTGTTTTTGTATTCCTTTTGGGCCAGTTTGCTGCATTCACTTACTATATGGTTTATCGTTTCGTCTCTTTGTCCACAGAGTCTGCATTTGCTGTTTTCTTGTGTTTTATCGATTCTTGCTTTGATATGGTTGGTTCTTATCGAGTTATCTTGTGCTGCAGTTATTAGAGATGTTTATTTCTAGCGCTTAAAAAATTGATCAGCACTTGGTATATTCTGGTGGAATGTGCCGAGACAACATTCCCGGAAATACGGGTCGTTCTCTGAATAAGTACTATTTTTTTTTAATCTATGAGTGATTTATGAAGTTAAGTGATTATGTGACATTTATTTCATTAAAATATTATTTTCTGTTTTATGAAATAATCAGGATTTTAAAATAAATTATAACAGGCATTTTTTGCATTTTTTTTTAATGAATGGAAGTAGTCGTTATCTGAAAATACAAGGTCCCGTCAACAAATTTCCAGACATTTTCGAATAGGCACTTTTTTTTGATAGTACACACATGAAACGCTCCAACAATTTCTGGAAAGCCCCATGGAAGTCCTCTTGTATGAGCGTGTCAATGACCCTTGCCACAGCCTCTTTCATCTCCTTAAGTGTTTCATAACGACAGCCTCTAAGATTTTCCTTGAGTTTATGGAATAAGCAAATGTCAAAGGGAGCAAGGTCTAGACTATTGTAAGGGTGTGCAAGTGTCTTGATGCCCATCTGGGTCAAATAGTCTGTGATACGGGTGGAGCTGTGGACTAGCATCTTTAGGAAAAACTTTGCGCAAATCTTCCTCATCTTCAGTTCCTCGCGAATAATTTTGAACACAGTTCCCACACTGACATAAAACTGTGCACTTATTGTCTCTATAGACACACGGCGGTCGTTATCCATGAAATTCTTTATTTGGCTAATCAACTGTATATGCTTGAATTCTTTACTCCTTCAATACTTCTCATCGTCCCTCACAGATCCCCTGCCTTTTTTTAATGTATTATGCCACTCAAAAAACTGATGCTCGATTCATACAAAATGATCCAAAATCAGTCTGAAGCATTATGTCTTTTTCTGTGGCATTTTTTCAAGTTAAAAAGAAAAATTATTGCATATCCTTCTTTTAAAGTGTGGGCATCTCCAGATTTCATTTTTGAAGTTTACCACATTTGAAAATCAGGCTTTAGTAGCGTGTATTCCAATTTACACTGTAACTGTTCATTTGGACTTGAAATTATAAAAAATGGTCAGTCATCTCAATATATATATAAAAGTAACATACTGAATTTTAAAGAGTCCACGACAATTTAAAATGCCTGTACAAAAAAAAGTCTGGAAACTTATTGTAGACACCTCGTATATGCCTTAAAATAAAAAGAAAATTTTATGCAAAATTAAACTTTCGTGATTAATAAAAATAATCATGAAAATTTATAAACAGTTTTTAACAGACATCATTGAACAGTATGTGCCTTTAATAAAAACTACTTTTTATTTACAAAATTTAAACATTTATAAGAATTTCTTGAATTGCGTCCCCCTCTTCCGAGTATACTTCTCCAAAAATTGAGAGAAAAAATGTCCTCGATAACTAAAATGCAGAAGTTTCAAATAAATGTTTTACTTCTTTAGGAACTCTCCTACAGCTGACTGTTTTCCTCCTACATATAGCATTGGTCTTTTCAAGTCATCTCCAGTGCAAATTTGAACGACGGGTTTTATCAAGTAGCGATAACTAAAATAAAATTTTTGGAAAATTGTCTTCAAAAAATATTTTGATTAATAAAAATTGAAATATTGAATTTCAATTAAACCCAATGGTACATACTTAATTGCGATGTCGTAGTAATTAAAATATCCAAAAATTATGAAAAACGCTAGGGTCGAAAATTAATTATTAATGAAAAGAGTTTTCGAAGACAATTAGCGGAAATTGAGTTTTGAGTTATCTCTCCTAGATAAACAGGTGATTCAAACTAGCGCTGCATCTGAGCATCTCCTGTCTTTGTGATAATGATATTTTGTTCCTGTTAACTTCTTACAGTAAGTGACTTCACGACTTGTCTGGAGCAATTTTTATTTATTTATCTTTTATTTTAGGTGATGATATACGGAATCCTTGAAATTGATATCCGCAGCGAATATAGTTGGAAAGAACTGATGCTGGCCTTGGATATGAATATATACGTGAGAAACAGTCTCGCTATCCCGTTGCAAAGATTCAGCGACTAAAATTCAGCGGCATTCAGTATATGACATGAAACAGCCAAAAAACCAAGGAATTTAAGTCAACTAAGTTCTTATAAATATGAAGTATCATCAAGGCACATAACACGGGTCTGCTTCTCAGCTGACAACAACTATCAGTATTATTTGTGTTTAGTTGTAAGTTACATTCTTCTGGGAGAGTTGAAAGTTCAGTCTTCAGTGAGGGCGATACTCAAAATACAATTAGGATTCTATCCAGTCGTGGCTGTCAGAAGTAGAACATCCTACACCCAAGATTAAATTAGGAGTTCGACACAAAGATTCCCGGGTTCGACAAGATACACCTGAAGAAGGTCGGAGGTTACATCGGCAAAAAAGTTGTGAATATAACACTCAAGATGAGAACAGTAGTTCGAAGAATTCAAATAATAGGAATAATCGATCATCTTAAAAATTCAAAAACATGACTTCAAGTCCAATATTAACAAATTCGGTAAATTTTTACTTTCTTTCCACCTCAACACTCACCTTTAAAATGATGACTTCTATAGGTTTTCGGGTATGCTGAAAACGAATATCGCATTTAAAATTTGCGCAATTTTGTACTGCTAGACTTTGGAATTAATTCTTCAAAACCTGCTTCCTCGACAGTACTTGCAGAAATATAAATGTAATGTGAACAGACATCTTGCTACTCAACTCCCTGTGAGCATGGTCTATAACTTACAGTAGACCCATACGTTTCGGTGGCAATGTGCCATGTTTGGGTTCCGGTTACGTCGATGGAATAAACAAAACTCTAAATGTCTTATCTATTTAAAACTTTCTTGGATTGGAGATGCTAGTGATTGTTTGACCAGACGGATTATTAAGTCTGTATCAAATTGTTTCTCGTCTATTGTGTTACGTTTGTTTTTTTTATGTAAAATATGCATCCTTACACTGGTCACGAATGATAGTTTGCACTATATCACACAAAGCAAAGTTATTTATGAATCCAATTGTCAGTGCGCTGCTGGCTATGTGGATCGAAGCTTCTTAAATTTGCAGACACGCATTAACCATTATATCCCAGCAGAAATTAGACTGAGCAAGCCACGTCGCTTTCGCTCCTTTTCTACCTTGGAATCTTCTATTGTCTAACACCTAATCGAAAATCCAGTTTGTGATAATGCATATAAAATGTACTGCTTTAGAATCTTACATCGGGCTGATTCTCCAAATCATTTAAAGATTTTGGAGTCAGTCTTAATTATTTCACGCAAGCCCTTTCTCTGTCGACAGAAGTAATTTATTAAATAATAGAACTTGCCCGGGGATATATTTTAATCGTCCCTATACCGTCGCTATCTTATTTGTACATACACTTATATATATATATATATATATATATATATATATATATATATATATATATATATAAGAGCAAATAGTTAATAAAACCTGTTAAAAAACCACTTTGAAAAAGAGTTGAAAACATATTTAATCTGAAAAGGTAACACTTAATAAGTGGATAGTCCTTAATCCGCGGAGTTTCAAAGAAATACTTTTCTTCTCATCAGAGGATAGGAATTAGCAAATTACGGGATCGGATTTTGCATACAAAAGTATTTGATGAAACTGCAAGTAAGTCAAAGATCTTACTTGATTACTTGATAACAAAAAGTGAAGCAGATGGAATATGATGGAGAAAAGGGTGATTTATTTTTATTATATATATATTATTTTACACGAATTCCCATTCGTTTTTTACTTCTATACCCCTTAGTATTTGTTCTTTTGGGAAGTTTTTAATTCACTTCTTTTTTATTTTATTTATTAATTTATTTATTTATTTTTTTAGTTTTGTGTATGTCTGTGTAACCAACGATTAACTCCTGATGAGTTTATTGATGGAAAAGGCCCCTATGGTTTTTCCGTGTATTATTTTTCAAGCGCTATATAAGCGTTTTCGTGTATCGCACTTAGCCGTAGTATATTTTCATACTTGTATCAGGTTGATTCAAAAGCTTTTGCCAATTTGTAGAATAAGCATTTTAAACCATTGTAATTTATTTCATGTATGTCGTTATTACGTAAACATATCACCATGATTAATTTATAACTTTTGTTTCAGATTATTACAGCATCATTCATATTTTTCTGCAATATTATCACCCATGTTGATCCGAAAAGAACTTTCTTTAATAAACAGAAAAAGAATCATCCTCCATAATGATAATGCTCGTCCTAAGAAAGCACTACTGACCAAAGATCACCTGGAGAGTAAGACGACTGAAAGAAGCAGCACATATGCTAGGGAATAATCAACTGCTAAGCAGACCTAGTATAGAATTCAATACGATATGGGAACCAGTAATTATAAACAATAGATAATATATACAAGTAATAAGTAAAAACATTTTTTCTAGTTTTCTAGGTTGGCAGTATTTTCCGCGAACAGTTAGCAGAGATGGCGGAAATTTTCTGTTTCTATGTCTATCCTTGTAGCCATGTCACTAGTAAGGGTGCTGGAGGTAAACGTTTTGTCTGGGCTGACGTTATCCGCCTGATAGTCAGGGACCCGAACCTTGGATTAACCACCAAAGAGGCTGTCCTATCAGCAGATGCAAAGTACTGGAGCTGCTGTATTGCCATTTGGTGAATGGATTCTGGACCATGCAGTAGCTTCTGGTGGGGCCTCTCGATGCCATACTAGTGGGTAATTGTTACGGCTTTACCTTATCATTAGCTACAAAAAAAAAATTCTTCGTTTCTTTTTCTCTCTTAGTTTCCCCTCTCTGTCCTGCTCTAAGTAAATCTGACGACCTAGTCCACAAATTCCAAAAATTCATCATGACAAGTTTCAAGAAAAAATACACGATTAAACCCGGTTCTCCAACTTCCAACGTAGACCCCTACTACCATGTCTCCTTCTCCAACATAAGGGGTCTACGTTCTAACCTTCCAGAGGTTGAAATCCAATTACAGGAGACTAAACCAGACCTTTTATTTTTAAGTGAAACTGGCATTGGACAGGCTATTTCCCTAGAAGAGTTCGCAATTACAGGATACTCTAACTTAACTTCTAAATCTGACCCCCAAGATCGCCATGGGCATGGAATTTGTCCCTATATTAGGGATAACTTTCCATGTGGTAGGGACATCTCCAGGGAAGATCCTAACTTACCCTATATGTGCTTCCGGGTTGCTTTAGCTCACACTACGGCATTTATATTTACTCTATATCGCCCCCATAACAGCGGAGTTACTATCTTTCAAAGCATATCTAAGAAAATTGACCAAGTCTTATCTGCTTATCCTTCAGCTAACATTCACATATGTGGTGACTTCAATGTTCACAACGTCGAATGGTTGACCCACTCTAACAAGACCGATGATGAGGGAAGGTTCTGTCATGATTTCTCCATTGCCTATGACCTCACTCAGATTGTTCAGGAACCCACCCGTGTGCCCGACAATGATGGCCAGTATGCGAGCCTACTAGACCTTTTTCTCACAACTTGCCCTGAACTATGTTCAGTTTCTGTTCTGTCGCCTCTTGGCTCTTCCGACCACTCTGTTGTATCAATTAAGATAAAAATGAAATGTAATAGGTCCCCAGACGTACCTCTCCATCGTACAGTATATCGATACACTAAGGCTGACTGGGATAGCTTCCGTACATTTATATCTGATCTACCTCTGCATTCCATGTTTAAAAAGGATGTGTCCTCTATAGTATTAGACCTGACGGAATGGTTAATTGTAGGTATTGACCGTTTAATACCCTCGAAAAAGTTTCAGCAAAAACCTAACAGCCAGCCATGGTTCTCTCCAGAATGTGCTGCTGCCATTGCGCACAGAAATCACTTTTTCCACTGTTTCCAACGTAATAGATGTATGAAAACTAAAGCCGCTTTCAGGACTGCCAGCAACCATTGTAAGAAAGTAATAAAGAATGCAAGAGAGTTGTATGCTCAATCTGTTAAGTCCAAAGTAGCTGAGCAGCGGCTTGGTTCCCACCAGTTTTGGCAAATAGCAAACAGAATCCTGAACAGAAGCGTGTGCTCCATTATCAATGGACCTGAGGTAATCTCGTCAGCATCAGACAAAGCCAAACTCTTTGTCAAGAACTTCGCAGCTAATTCTACCCTTTGCGATCAAGGCTGCCAACCCCCAATATTTCCTCCTGTATCAGAAAACACGCTATGTGATATACGTATATCTGTACGTGACGTTGCCAAGCTAATCAAAAACCTTGATTCCAGTAAAGCAACTGGCCCTGACGGTATTCCAATTATAGTACTCAAAAAACTTCAACCTGAACTAGCGCCCATACTTACAAAACTGTTTAAACGTTGTCTTAAGGAGAATAGTTTCCCATCTCCCTGGAAAATTTCATCAGTATGCCCTGTATTTAAGAATTCAGGTGATCGCTCATCCCCCTCTCAGTACAGGCCAATAAGTCTCCTGTGCGTCATGAGTAAGTTGCTGGAATCTGTGTTAAATACAGAAGTAATCAACCATCTCAACAAAAATAACCTTCTTAGTGACACTCAATATGGTTTCCGTTCTGCTAGATCTACAGCAGATGTGCTTACAGTTATATCTCATAGGATTAGCAAATCTCTCGACGGAGGCAACCTTTCTAGGGCAATTGCTCTTGACATATCTAAGGCCTTTGATAGGGTATGGCATAAAGGTTTACTTCATAAGATCTCTAGCTATGGTATTGCTAGAAATGTCTTTTCAATTATAAAATCATTTCTTTCTGATAGGTTCATAAGAGTAGTAGTTGAGAGGCAAAAATCAGAAGCTCACAGTATTAATGCCGGTGTCCCTCAGGGGTCCATCCTGGGCTCAACTCTTTTCCTGATCTACATTAATGATCTTCCAAATCACATCCTTACATCATTTGTAGACATCTATGCTGACGACACTACCATTTATGTTAGCACATCTAAGACAGTAAACGACCAAGTTCTCTCCAATTCTCTCTCCTCTGATCTTGAGCACATAGTACAATGGGGTAAAGAATGGCTGGTTACTTTTAATGCATCTAAAACCAAGCTTCTCTCTTTACATCATCAACATTCTGATCCACATCTGACATCAATTGAAATGAATGGCTCTCGTCTTCAGGAGGCCTCAAGTTTTGACAAGCTTCTTGGCTTGACCATTACTCCTGATCTTAAATGGAACACGTACATCAAATCTGTTGCCAAGGCCGCTGGAAAAATGGTGGGATCTTTCTATCGATCCAGTAGATATCTCACTGCTGATGCAATTCTCTATCTATATAAGAGCCAGGTACGTCCAAGAATGGAATACTGTTGCCACATCTGGGCAGGAGCTGCTAGAAAGGACTTGGCCTGCCTTGATAGAGTTCAAAATAGACTTCGTAGCCTCGTAGGAGATGTCCTTTTCTCTTCCTTGCAACCTCTATCTCACAGAAGAGATGTTGCGAGTTTGTCTCTGATGTATCGCTATTTTCATGGAAAGTGTTCGAATGAGCTTCAATCTATGGTCCCCCCTCGCCAAACTTTCACAAGAAACACTCGTCTAGCTGTAAGCACTATCAATAATTCCCCCCACTCTTTATCTGCGCCTAAACCTAAACGTAGATTCCATGAACAAAGCTTCTTTCTTAGAACTGCACGCCTGTGGAATTGTCTTCCGTTTTCCTGCTTTCCGGCTGACTACAATATGGTTGTCTTCAAGTCTAACGTAAATAAGTTCTCGATGAGCCGTTCCATATAAGTTATCAACTTTACCAAATTTTCATTACTAATGATTACTATAATGTCCAATTTCTACTGTACACTCTTTAACCCTTATCCTTGAGTGGCCTCTTGGCCTTGATAATGTGGTGATGCCTATGTAAAAAAAATATATATATATACAAGTAATATATATATATATATATATATATAGATAGATAGATAGATAGATAGATAGATATACATTAATATATAGCAATAGATAGATATACATTAATATATAGCAATAATTAGTAATAAAAAATTCAAAAACGTCATATACTGATTTCCTTTTCATGTTTGTGTGTGTGTGTGTGTTTTGTTTTTTTGTTTTTTTAATATATTTTATTATGTTATGATTTTTCGGATCTATCAAAGCAACCTAATCGCAGAATTTCATTACAAAGCCTTTGTAATCGGCCAGGTTGAATACTGCAACATACTTGGACTCTTCCAGAGAGAGGTTTACTATCCAGACGAAAAATACATCGGTAATTTGCCACGTACTGTCATGGACCAAGTGTTGAGTGAGAAACTCTTTAGTGACTTATAAGCGATAACAATCATTTATGTTCGTATGAAGCTTAAATAACAAAACAATATTGTTTTATTTTATTTTCATTTTCCAAAATGACACCGACTATTCGGTTCTTTTATATGACAAGGTCGCGTGCAAAAATATTTTTCATTTTATTTTATTTTATTTTTATGTATTTATTTATTTATTTATTTATTTTGCATTTTGTTTGCTTATTTATAAGAAACTGGTCAACCATATTTGTTCATCATAAGGCTTTCAAAACTACAAGTTTTAGTTATTCTATCACCAGGGTGTGGGCAGTGCTCGCTAAAAATAATTGTCAACGTTTAATTTTAACTTAAATTATTTTTCCTAAGATTAAACTGAAAGAACGTACGTTGACACTGAAAAGTAAAGAGAGACTGTGATCATAGATACCAATGCTGTTACTTCAGCATGATACATTCATTTTGGTCACGGGCACCAATGGCCGCTATTTTACTTCCACTAACTACCGTAGTTTAATTGTTTTATTTTACAAGTGGGCTGGGGGATACTTCCACCGGGCAAATCCGGTACACAGGTCCTACTAGTTGAAAATACAAAAAAGTTCTTTGTGATAATTGTTGCTTACCATGTGTGTGCTTCATTCAGCTCAACGAAATAGTTCCTCTCAAAGCCTTTTTTTTTATCGACAATATTTTCACGTTTAAGATATGCAAATAAAAACAAAACTAGATCCCTTCTGCTTTTTTTCATCGGCATTTTGCGAATTTAATTTGTATTTTTTATTGGAAGTTGGAATCGTTTTCAAACAAAAACAAATGCTTAATGTCAGTAAAACTGAGTGTCTGATTATTCGGCCCAGCGAAATAGTTTCTCTGGCAGTTGAATGAAAACAGCAAAACATCGAACCGGAAATAAAAATATGAAACGAAACGAAACATAGCTTTCTTACCCCCCCCCCTTTTTGAGCGAATTACTATAAAAATGAAACGATACATAGCTTTCTTCTTATTTTTATTCTCCATTTCCTCCCAACGAATAATTATCGAAATAGAACAAAACAGCTTTATTTATTTATCTTTTTTTTTTCTTTGTCGTTATGGTGGACCTTGGACCTATACAATGCGTTTGTTATTGAAAATAAATGGTTCTTTGTGATAATAGGGGCGACTAATGTTTTATAACGAAAACACACCAATGAACGCCACAGTGACATTTATTTTTTATTTATTTATTATTTTTTGTTTTGTTTTGTTTTGTTTTTTGTTTGTTTGTTTGTTTGTTTGTTTGTTGAAAAAAATGTCTTTATGATAACAGGGTACATAGTATATTTTAAAAATTAAAATCATTGTTTTTTGTTAAAATAGTATTGTGCACAATATGCATGATTAATACATAAATTCTTAAATACTGCGATTTGTAACAAGGGAGAAAACTATGGCTGACATTATAAATATATCCTTAAAAGTTACTTCCCCTGATTTACCTTTAATTCCGTGTAGAAGCGTTCATTTTCTGTTAGAAATTTTCTTCAAGTCCAATCTCGTTTAAATTCTCAGTCGCCTCTGATTTAGGGCTTCTAAATTTACTCTTCGTTGATGAAGAAACAAGAAAGCTAAACAGCTAATATTTTTCCACGAACTATACCCGAAATAAAACAAAAACTTCTGACTACTTTTCGCACATTTTTGCGCACACACGCTCGTGCGCGCGTGCACACACACACACACACACACACACACACACACACACACACACACGCAGGGACGTTATTGAAACTCTTTTGCATTTTTTTAATTTCGCATACCAGACATCAACTTCAACAAGATGACATAAATGCATCAATGCATCATTGTTTGTTTTATTGTTCATTTTATTGTCATGATTTGCTTTTCGTTGCTTTTATTCACTTGAAATATTGTCTTCATTTATAACATTAGAATCACAAAGTTGCACCATCATCTTGAATGGCTACTGAGTATCTATGTCGTACTAAGATACCAAACAGACGAACATTTAAACTAGTCTGAAACCCCCAAGTGACAGGCAGTAAAATCTTCCGTCTTGCAAAGGTCAACCACATCCCTATAATTTAAATATTTTTTATAACCCATAACCCCTATAATTTATATATATATATATATATATATATATATATATATATATATATAATATGTATATAACCCCTATAATTTGAATATATATATATATATATATATATATATATATATATATATATATATATATATATATATTCTTACACAGGTTTTATTTTCAATGATAAAAATATCTATTATAATGTTTCCTATGATTAAAATATTTACTTTTCTTAATCTGAAATGTTTTGAACATTATTTTATAACTTCTCTGATTTAGGAGTTTTATGATTTTAGTCCCATTTTATGTTTTACATATATATATATATGTATATATATGAAACTATTTCAAATACTATTTTTATTTTATTTTATTTTAGATATTACTTTGTATATATATATATATATATATATATATATATATAAATTATGGAAATCGTTCTAGACTAGGCATGAAGCTAAAAAAAAAGCAACAACAGCAGCAACAACAACAATAAATGCACTTCAACGTAAATAGCTAAGAATATTAAATGGATAAATTTCGGCTCAGAAAATAAAACAGCAATTCTTCCGCCCTTGTCAGATACAATGCTCATTGAACTAAGAAAAACAAAATAATGGAAACGAGAGGCTGCCGAAAGTAAACCCAATTCTTCCCACGGACACATAATTTTTATATAACCTCATATTTTTTTATAATTTAAATATTTTATATTACTATTTCTATTTTCAATAAAAGAAATAATATTCTTGTTGTGGCGGACTACCTATGTTACCTAAGAATGAACTAATCCGTACAAAATAAATACCAGAAGACAAAGCCGCATGGCAGGAGTCGATATTCGATGGACTAAACAGGGTTGTTCGCCGGTTGTACGAACAACCTTCGTTTTTGTATGTTTCTGTCAATATATTTTTGTTACTCTATTCCCGTGTTCTGTTTCTTGTAAGCCCTTAAGCCGGGTATTAGCGATTCTAAATGTATTTTTATATTCCATGTAATTTATATATTCTTTCATATTCTCAACATTTTATTTCAACTAGCATGGTTGCCCGGCGTTGCCCGGCGTTGCAAGTTCAAATCTTTCAATTTTGATTTCTTGCTAGTTGTTTTGATTTGTTTTGTTTTTTTTTTTCGGCTGAAAACCAAATCGATTTTGTTCCATAGGTCCGGATACCTACTATATCAAGTTTTAAATTTGCAGACCAAAAATTGACAGAGTAGTTTGGTAGAGATCATCTCTCAGACAGACACATATACATATAGACAAGGCCATTTTTATATTATATATATTTTTATATTATATACATTTTTATATTATATACACATTATTAAAATATCATTTTATATTATTAATTGTTTCTTTCTAATAAGAAATAGTATAATCAATTATTATTTTCATATCACGATAATGTGAATGTAGTTTTATATTATGTTTGTTTTCAATAAGAACGCATCATTTTCATATTTTCATATTCCTATGATCGAAATATTTTTTATATTTATAAAAATTAGAAATGATATTCTCCAATTTTTCCTTATACTTTAAATATTATTTGATATTAATTGTTTCTTTTTAATAGTTTTTAATAGTTTCTTTTCAAAAAGAAGTAACATCATTTGTTGCTTTATATTCCTTGAATATTAAATCTAATTTATTAAACTCTCAATGTATGACTGTCTGTCTCCATTTTTTGAAAAGTGTATTTCCTCTGAGGCGCATGGTCGTTAAATAGCAAGTTAAATGATTGTATTTTTGTGGACCGTTCTTTTATGGGGTTTTAGTCTGTTAAAATAGCAGCTAAGGTGTTAAAATGGAAAACAATTGGAACTTGACAGGTGTAAGTCTATTTAAAGTGCTGCTGTACGCATTGAGACGTTATAGTCGGTTCAGTTTTAATTATTTCCTATTCATCTGACAATTATATGTTTTTGTTTCGATTCTATCTGATGAAACTCAAGTCTTTTTTTTTTTACTTTTAAAATTACTACTATATATTGGGTCCAATATAATTTTTTATGTAAAATTCACTATACCTATGTACGTGTCTGTCTGTCTGACTGCCCGTTTGTCTGTCCGTTTGTCTCCATTTATTTCAAAGTGCATCTTCTCCGAGAGACAAGGTCACAGACCGGTACGAGGCGAGTGAAATGATTGCTTTTTTGTGGACCGTTGTAAAAGTACTGAAGATCCACAAGGAAACCAACATCTGTAGCTCATTTCGAATCGTACTGTAACATTTATACTATGATTTTTCCAATGTATTTGTTAATCCCCAAACTACATTCGATGAACTCAATTAAATAACCTGTTATCTACACTCATACTCATGCATACCCCTTCAAACGTGTTTCCACTGAAAAACGTGTGAATGACACATCTTCCAAACTTAATCCTATTTTGAGAAGTGTAGCTTATCTCTGTTACAAACTCGATTAATCCTAAATACCCGTGCAGGGGCATAGAAATACCTGGCTTTGAAACCAGGTGCTGAGAAAACCCTCTCAGTGCTGATAGACACGTAGATCTGGCCTGGGCATCCGTCTAGGAGAATGGAAACTCCGATGTTAAACCTGTGCCACTGACCTTATACGTTTTGACACCAAACAATGAAAAGAGGCCTCCTTGTCCTGGTCGACAACCTTCCTTGAGCTAGTGACTCGATCAAATTACCGGTTTGAAAACTTAAACTGCTTAAGGAGTAGATAGGCTCCGCCTATCGCCCGACTTCCACACTCCTTTGTTTATTAGCCAGAAGCAGAGGTGCAAACACGGGGACTCGTTTAAGACGCCCAGTTGTTAGCCTTGTTTCCTGACTATGGCAACGAATGCCGTCTCCCACATCTGCCTCATTTCCTTCCCCTGAATCTGAGCATTTGGCGGATGCTTGTTTACCATGTATGCTAACATGATTGGACTGAGCCGCTCTTGTGTGACAGGTTTGAGGATACCGGTTTGACAGTTGCTGTTTCCGACTAACACTATAGAAGCTCTAACTCTTTTGTAGCATTTAGAGCGGCTGCTCTATCATCAGGTGTATAATATCGGGATGTTAGTAGTGTCATGTCGTGCATGGAAAGAGATCCTGCATTACTAAGGTCACATTCCTGTGGATGTGGAGTTGGCTTATTGTCTACTTATGCAGCATGATAGCAGCTATGCACAATCCCTTTGTCTAACACCTCTCTCCCTAACCTGAAACTACGAAATAAAATGAAATGGCAGCTCAATCCAAAATAACGATCATAACAGACACACACACGAAAAATTTGCCTCCTCCCTTGAGGCTTGCATTTACAAATATCTGTGGATGTAGAACTAACATAGATGATGTAGAATAATTTCTCCTAGCAAACTCCCCGGGTATCTTAACACAAAGTGAAACTAACTTGCACTCCTCCACCCCCTCTAACATCTTTAACATGTCTGGCTATCTTCCACTATGTCGTAAGGACTCTGACACACATATGCACGGACTTGTATTCTATATTCTTAACATCCTCCTCATAATTAAGGAATCTAAACTAGAATCAGATGACCAGGCCTTCATGTGCTTTAAACTAACTTTACAACATAGCGTTAGCTACCTATATTTTTTCTCTATCACTCTCCCTCGATCCAGAACTGTACTCTAATCAATTATGTCTCTGACAGCAGAGATATAACTCTCTCTCTCTCTCTCTCTCTCTCTCTCTCTCTCTCTCTCTCTCTCTCTCTTGACACTTGCGCCAAAATTCACGACTTCTCTAACTACACAGACGCAGCTGGTAGCATCATCTATAACTTTTCTATATCCAATTCATTGACACAGACAGTAACAGTCCAGACCAGATTCCCAAAATCATCAGGACCAGCAAGCGTGATCTATTTCTGACTACAGTTCCTGAGGGTTGTATAACAAGTGCCCATTGCCCACTCGGGAATGCTGATCATGCTGTGATAATGATAGACATCACTCTAAACTCTCAACCCCAAGTTGAAAAGCCATTACTCAAAACGACAAGGTACTAAAATGAGGCTGGGATGCCATCAGAGATCACATCAGATGCCCCATGGGGTAATATTTTTTCACTTCCATGCGGAACAGTGCGCAAATGAAACCACTGAATGGTTCAAAGCAGAAAGTGAGTCATGTGTTCCCACACGGAAGTTATATAGCAACCCCCAGTCTTCCTAATAATTTACATCTACTTGTGCAACTGCCATTGCTCAGAGTCAACATGCATACCGTAGATTTATCCAGCATAAGTTCAGTACAAATAGCCAAAAGTTTATAGAAGCTAGAAGTAATTGTAAGAAAGAAGCAGGGATAACTAAGAGAGAATATAGCGAAACCATCAGCAAACGCATCAAAGCGCAGAAATTAGGAACTCCTGATTTCTGGAAAATCTACAACAGTGTAGTCAATCATGGCAATCAACAATTCTCCAAAACTCATGAGTATTTTTACACGGCAACCGAGAAAGCTAACATGCTTGCCTGTCACTTGGCCTCAAACTCTACTTTGGACCCAGCAAACCACTCCTTCCCTGATTTTCCTTTGCAGACAGAAACGGCACTAGATTATCTGAAAATATCCCCTCTCAAGTACGTAATATAATTTTTAAAAAAAACTAGACACCTAAAAAGCATTCGGACCTGATCTCATCCCGGCTGTACTATTAAAAAAATGCTCTACTGAGGTTGCTCCAATTCTCGCCAAATTCTTCAATAAATATCTTAACGAATCATGCTTTCCTGACTGCTGGAAAACTGCTTTAACTGCCTGCTGGAAAATTTCTTTAAAAATGGTTCTTCTTTTTGTTTTGTTTTTGTTTTTGTTTTGTTTTTCTTTTGTTTGTTTGTTTGTTTTATTTTTGTTTGTTTGTTTTGTTTTTGCATAGGGAAACGAATTCAAACGGGAGAACAACTAAAATAAAATCAAACTATCGAAAAAAAAAATATGGGGGAACGAGTAAAATAAATCTACCGTTATGATAATTATACAATAGAGAGGAAACGTCTTAGAAACTAATCACGTCCAGACCCAAAAGATAATCCCTTTGCTTAAGAGTATTTTTGAGAAGGTATCTTTAAACAGGCATGAATATGTCCAAGACCTTCAGATAAAATAACGTACGAGCGTGATTTGCAATAGAAAATGAGTCACTGCTGAAATTCATTGCACTTCGCGGATTTTTAAGCAAATGGTCAGTTATAGCATATGTATTACTCAAAACATCTGTTGGTCGGTAGATTCCATTCCTGATTTTTCTGGGTACATGTTCTTGGACGTGACCATCTAACCTAAGGGTCCTTCTGCCAACGTAGTTGGCACTGCAACTACATTTAAATTGATAAATGACATTATTCATATGATGAGGGGGGCACAGAATGTCCTTTCGAGAGGATGACAATAATGGTTTTGTCGAAAACACAACACGTACATTGGAGGCAAATTGGCAATGTCCAACAACTGAGCTAATCTGTTTGGCGAATTTTTCACTTATCGTCCCTAACCAAGTAAACGAATGTAAATTGGACATTTAGCTGCCTTCTTAGTTTTTATTTGAGAAAATGTGTTTATTTTTCTTTTTATGGGGGAGTTAATCACATCAAGAGGGTACTCATTATTGAATAAAGTATTGGTGATAGTTTTTAGTTCTTCATCCAATTTAGATTGTGAACAAATCATGGCGAATAACCATATAATGACGAATATATTTGTGGGTTTCTGTGAAAAACAATTGTTATCCGAACCCAAAAAAACCTGCTAGCCTACTTTTGATATGTAGACGACACACTTGCCTATTCAATAATCAAACAGAAACAAACAAATTCTTCACTTTACTCAAAATGCATCCCGTGTTAAAGTCTATGAGGGAGAAAGTAATTCTACTTTAGTCTTCCTTGATGTATTCATAACGAAAACTCCATCAAGTTATCCTACATCAAATTACCATAAACCAACGTTTACGGGGCTGTATACACGTTGAGATTCATTCTGGCCTAACAAATGAAAGCATAATTTAATTTTGACCTTAACACATGATTTGCGATCGATTAAACCAGCATAAGAGCAATACGGGAACAACAGACTGTCGCAAAAGGTCACAAACACGTGTGAGCTGCTAGGCTGTTTGTAATGTTCTCCTTTCTGCATGCGCGCTTCTCTGCAGTAACCTGCTTCCAAATGTTGTTTCAGAGATTCTCTCCATCTTGAGCAGTCATCTGCGATGCTCTTCCAAGAACCAATGTTAATGTCAATCGCCTTTGTGTCGCGTCTTACATCTTTGTATCGGAATTAAAGGCGGCAAATGAATTTTCTCCCACATTCCTACAGAATGTCCATTGCCCTAGGCCAAGCCAACAATCTAATATCAAGCAACGACAGAACCTTAACATTCCACTACAGTCTATTATCTGTGTTACCACTTCATAGACAAATATTAACAGGTCAACCGCTGTATAGTTTTTACACTTCACTCATATTGTATTATGCAGCTTTCTCTATAGTCCTTTCTATATATTCCTCAACAGTTGTGATCACGCTGTCCATCATAAGCAGAAATTCTTGTCTAACCTTTTGCTTTCCGAGATTGTACTTCCTTAACATAGAGATTTGATTATGTGCGGTGATTAATCTATGCTTTCATCTAACGTGTAAAATAAAAGTAGGGAAGTGTGATCTATTACGTAGCAGTTGTTACTGTTCCCCTGTAATGTGTAATGTAAATAAAAGAATGAACTAAAACGTTTCAAACCGACGCATTTCATTTATATTTACATATTGAAGAGTTTAGCTTCCAAATAATCACGTCTTTTTTATTACGATTTTTAAGAAATATTTTGTGGAAATAAAATTGTAAGCAAAAAATATGATAGTTTTAATTCGTGAAATACACTTCCCTCACAATATTGTCCCTCAGACGATCAACATTAAGTCGCTTTGGGATAGCCACACTAGGTCCCCTCACCTTGGGCTTCACAACAAACTTAACCTTTGCACGGACCAACCGATTATCGGTCCAGAACTCTGCACCACGCATGGCACGAACACTGCAGATGTCCCTCATCTCACGTTTTTTGACTAACACATAGTCTATCAAGTGCCATCGCTTGGAACCAGGATGCACTCAAGTCGTCTTGAATTTGTCCTTCTGCTGAAACATGGTGTTGCCGATTTAAAAACCCATCTCTGAACAAAACTACAATAGACCATTGCTATTACACTTGCCCACTCCGTGTTTACCCAACACATCCGCGGATTAAAAATCTCTTCCCGCACTATAATTAAAATCTCCAAGAATGACGATCTTTTTTTTTTTTTTTTTTTTTTTTTTTTTTTACAAAGGCATCACCACATTATCAAGGCCCAGAGGCCACTCAAGGATAAGGGTTAAAGAGTGTACAGTAGAAATTGGTCAATATAGTAATCATTAGTAATGAAAATTTGGTAAATTTAATAACTTATATGGAACGGCTCATCAAGAACTTATTTACTTTAGACTTGAACACAACCATATTGTAGTCAGCCGGAAAGCAGGAAAACGGAAGACAATTCCACAGGCGTGCAGTTCTAAGAAAGAAGCTTTGTTCATGGAATCTACGTTTAGGTTTAGCCACAGATAAAGAGTGGGGGAAATTATTGATAGTGTTTACAGCTAGACGAGTGTTTCTTGTGAAAGTTTGGCGAGGGGGGACCAAAGATTGAAGCTCAGTTGAACACTTTCCATGAAAATAACGATACATCAGAGACAAACTCGCAACATCTCTTCTGTGAGATAGAGGTTGCAAGGAGGAGAAAAGGACATCTCCAACGAGGCTACGAAGTCTATTTTGAACTCTATCAAGGCAGGACAAGTCCTTTCTAGCAGCTCCTGCCCAGATGTGGCAACAGTATTCCATCCTTGGACGTACCTGGCTCTTATATAGGTAGAGAATAGCATCAGCAGTGAGATATCTACTGGATCGATAGAAAGATCCCACCATTTTTCCAGCGGCCTTGGCAACAGATTTGATATACGTGTTCCATTTAAGATCAGGAGTAATGGTCAAGCCCAGAAGCTTGTCAAAACTTGAGGCCTCCTGAAGACGAGAGCCATTCATTTAAATTGATGACAAATGTGGATTAGAATGTTGATGATGTAAAGAGAGAAGCTTGGTTTTAGATGCATTAAAAGTAACCAGCCACTCCTTTCCCCATTGTACTACGTGCTCAAGATCAGAGGAGAGAGAATTGGAGAGAACTTGCTCGTTTACTGTCTTAGATGTGGTACCATAAATGGTAGTGTCGTCAGCATAAATGTCTACAAATGATGTAAGGATATGATTTGGAAGATCATTAATGTAGATCAGGAAAAGAGTTGGGCCCAGGATGGATCCCTGAGGGACACCGGCATTAATACTGTGAGCTTCTGATTTTTGCCCCTCAACTACTACTCTTATGAACCTATCAGAAAGAAATGATTTAATAATTGAGAAGACTTTTCCAGCTATACCATAGCTAGCGATCTTATGAAGTAAACCTTTATGCCATACCCTATCAAAGGCTTTAGATATGTCAAGAGCAATTGCTCTAGAAAGATTGCCACCGTCGAGAGATTTGCTAATCCTATGCGATATAACTGTAATGACATCTGCTGTAGATCTAGCAGAACGGAAACCATATTGAGTGTCACTAAGAAGGTTATTTTTGTTGAGATGTTTGATTACTTCTGTATTTAACACAGATTCTAGCAACTTACTCATGACGCACAGGAGACTTATTGGCCTGTACTGAGAGGGGGATGAGCGATCACCTGAATTCTTAAATACAGGGCATACTGATGAGATTTTCCAGGGAGATGGGAAACTATTCTCCTTAAGACAACGTTTAAACAGTTTTGTAAGTATGGGCGCTAATTCAGGTTGAAGTTTTTTGAGTACTATAATTGGAATACCATCAGGGCCAGTTGCTTTACTCGAATCAAGGTTTTTGATTAGCTTCGCAACATCACGTACAGATATACGTATATCACATAGCGTGTTTTCTGATACAGGAGGAAATATTGGGGGTTGGCGGTCTTGGTCGCAAAGGGTAGAATTTGCTGCAAAGTTCTTGACAAAGAGTTTGGCTTTGTCTGATGCTGACGAGATTACCTCAGGTCCATTGATAATAGTTGGGATGGAGCACACGCTTCTGTTCAGGATTCTGTTTGCTATTTGCCAAAACTGGTGGGAACCAAGCCGCTGCTCAGCTACTTTGGACTTAACAGATTGAGCATACAACTCTCTTGCGTTCCTTATTACTTTCTTACAATGGTTGCTGGCAGTCCTGAAAACGGCTTTAGTTTCCATACATCTATTACGTTTGAAGCAGTGGAAAAAGTGATTTCTGTGCGCAATGGCAGCAGCACATTCTGGAGAGAATCATGGCTGGCTGTTAGGTTTTTTCTGAAACTTTTTAGAGGGTATGAAATGGTCAATACCTACAATTAACCATTCAGTTAGGTCTAATACTATAGAGGACACATCCTTTTTAAACATGGAATGCAGAGGTAGATCAGATATAAATGTACGGAAGCTATCCCAGTCAGCCTTAGTGTATCGATATACTGTACGATGAAGAGGTACATCTGGGGACCTATTACATTTCATTTTTATCTTAATTGATACAACAGAGTGGTCGGAAGATCCAAGAGGCGACAGAACAGAAACTGAACATAGTTCAGGGCAAGTTGTGAGAAAAAGGTCTAGTAGGCTCGCATACTGGCCATCATTATCGGGCACACGGGTAGGTTCCTGAACAATCTGAGTGAGGTCATAGGCAATGGAGAAATCATGACAGAACCTCCCCTCATCATCGGTCTTGTTTGAGTGGGTCAACCATTCAACGTTGTGAACATTGAAGTCTCCACATACGTGAATGTTAGCTGAAGGATAAGTAGAAAGGACTTGGTCAATTTTCTCAGATATGCTTTGAAAGATAGTAACTCCACTGTTGTGGGGGCGATAGAGAGTAAATATAAATGCAGTAGTGTGAGCTAAAGCAACCCGGAAGCACATATAGGGTAAGTTAGGATCTTCCCTGGAGATGTCCCTCCCACATGGAAAGCTATCTTTAATATAGGCACATATTCCATGCCCATGGCGATCTTGGGGGTCAGATTTAGAAGTTAAGTTAGAGTATCCTGAAATTGCAAACTCATCTAGGGAAATAGCCTGTCCAATGCCAGTTTCACTTAAAAATAAAAGGTCTGGTTTAGTCTCCTGTAATTGGGTTTCAACCTCTGGAAGGTTAGAACGAAGACCCCTGATGTTGGAGAAGGAGACATGGTAGTAGGGGTCTACGTTGGAAGTTGGGGAACCGGGTTTAATCGTGTATTTTTTCTTGAAACTTGTCATGATGAAATTTTGGAATTTGTGGACTAGGTCGACAGATTTACTTAGAGCAGGACAGAGAGGGGAAATTAAGAGAGAAAAAGAAACGAAGAATTTTTTTTTATTTTTTATTTGTAGTTAATGATAAGGTAAAGCCGTAACAATTACCCACTAGTATGGCATCGAGAGGCCCCACCAGAAGCTACTGCATGGTCCAGAATCCATTCACCAAATGGCAATACAGCAGCCCCAGTACTTTGCACCTGCTGATAGGACAGCCTCCTTAGTGGTTAATCCAAGGTTCGGGTCCCTGACTATCAGGCGGATAACGTCAGCCCAGACAAAACGTTTACCTCCAGCACCCTTACTAGTGACATGGCTACAAGGATAGACATAGAAACAGAAAATTTCCGCCATCTCAGCCAACTGTTCGCAAAAATACTGCCAACCTAGAAAACAGCTTTTTCTTCTCCCTTTGTCCGAAAAATCACTCATTTAAAAAAAATGAGGACTGAGGGACAAATAAGAAGAAGCGAGAGTAACAGGAGCTGCCGATAACGCATCCACAATGCGTTTTCTACTCTCCATTAAAAAAAAAAAAAAAAAAAAAAAAAAAAAAAAAAAACTATTAAGTATTGTACTTAATAAAAGTCCAACAGACGTGTTTAAGGGAAAGTATGGTGATAGATTCCCCTCACACGAACTAAAAATGAGTATAATTCGTAATTTTTGCTATCAACTCGGTGGATAAATAAACATATGTACGAGGAAAAGAAAAAAAAAAAAAAAAAAAGGCTAGCATTTAATAAAACAGAAATACACAAATTAAATACTGAAATAAAATGGAGTTGTTAATATTTTAAATCTAAAATAAAAAGCATGATTGAAATCACTTATCTCAACAAAAACAATTCCGTCTCCAAATTGCAAACTGTGTTGAAAGAACTTCAGTTAGTAGCGTTCAAAACATTTTTTTTTTTTTAAATTAGCCGTTAATAGAAAATCGTGATTTTATTCTGAACTTAAGCTAGTAACGTTTTAAGAAGCTTACGATATAAAAGAAAAGGCTGATGGGGGGGGGGTTCTTCCGAAAGTAAGTTGGTGCCGTTATAAGTAATTTCGAGATAAGATGGAAGCCGGTATTGGACTAGAAAAAAAGCTAGCATTTAATAAAACAGAAATACACAAATTAAATACTGAAATAAAATGGAGTTGTTAATATTTTAAATCTAAAATAAAAAGCATGATTGAAATCACTTATCTCAACAAAAACAATTCCGTCTCCAAATTGCAAACTGTGTTGAAAGAACTTCAGTTAGTAGCGTTCAAAACATTTTTTTTTTTTTAAATTAGCCGTTAATAGAAAATCGTGATTTTATTCTGAACTTAAGCTAGTAACGTTTTAAGAAGCTTACGATATAAAAGAAAAGGCTGATGGGGGGGGGGGTTCTTCCGAAAGTAAGTTGGTGCCGTTATAAGTAATTTCGAGATAAGATGGAAGCCGGTATTGGACTAGAAAAAAAGCTAGCATTTAATAAAACAGAAATACACAAATTAAATACTGAAATAAAATGGAGTTGTTAATATTTTAAATCTAAAATAAAAAGCATGATTGAAATCACTTATCTCAACAAAAACAATTCCGTCTCCAAATTGCAAACTGTGTTGAAAGAACTTCAGTTAGTAGCGTTCAAAACATTTTTTTTTTTGAAATTAGCCGTTAATAGAAAATCGTGATTTTATTCTGAACTTAAGCTAGTAACGTTTTAAGAAGCTTACGATATAAAAGAAAAGGCTGATGGGGGGGGGGTTCTTCCGAAAGTAAGTTGGTGCCGTTATAAGTAATTTTGAGATAAGATGGAAGCCGGTATTGGACTAGAAAAAAAGCTAGCATTTAATAAAACAGAAATACACAAATTAAATACTGAAATAAAATGGAGTTGTTAATATTTTAAATCTAAAATAAAAAGCATGATTGAAATCACTTATCTCAACAAAAACAATTCCGTCTCCAAATTGCAAACTGTGTTGAAAGAACTTCAGTTAGTAGCGTTCAAAACATTTTTTTTTTAAATTAGCCGTTAATAGAAAATCGTGATTTTATTCTGAACTTAAGCTAGTAACGTTTTAAGAAGCTTACGATAAGCCACATCTGATTCTCTCTTACATCCATCTGCTCTACCACTCCAGAAAAGGGTGTAGCTGCCAGCCAACTCAGAAAACTGTCCCTCGTCAATCAGCCTAGTCACATTAAACCCAAAAGAAGAGCTAGTCATTGGATGCAACAGCCACCGCAGGTTTTATATCAGGGTTTTCTTTCCGCTAGAGAGGTTGCTTTCACCACGATTTACAAGATCCCTCTCTATATATATTTATATATATATATATATATATATATATATATATATATATATATATATATATATATATATATATATATATATATATATATATAAGGGAGTAGTCACCAACAATGTGTATTTTTTAACATTATTTCATTATTCCGTGTCTTGGTTTTTCATTGAGAATTATGTTTGGATCATTGTAATAATGTTTTTAAGTCATTGAAATCGATGACTTAAAAACATTATTACAATGATGCAAACATAATTCTCAATGAAAAACCAAGACACGGAATAATAAAATAATGTTAAAAAATACACATTGTTGGTGACTAATCCCTCATTTAAATATACATCTTTCTTTCGTTGGAATTTCTTAACCCATTATATATATATATATATATATATATATATATATATATATATATATATATATATATATATATATATATATACATATAACTACTAAATTTATTCACATAAAATTAATATACGAAAGTATAAATTTATGCGTAAACTTTAAGTATTTACTTCAAAAGTGCTCAATACGTAGGTAGAGCTGGTTAGTAAGTTATAAAATATATATGGCGATTAAGCTACACTTAATATTCCGCGTTTCATTCATTCTAGAGTGGATGAAACGCGGAATATTCAGTGTAGCTTAATCGCCATATATATTTTATAACTTACTAAATATATATATATATATATATATATATATATATATATATATAGTCAGACATATATATATATACATTAAGTTATGAAAATTTATATGGCAATTAAGCTACACCGAGCTTACTGTGTTCTCCCATATAGTTTTCATACTAACTACCTGCTCTGCTCACGAATTAAGTGCTGTTTAAGTTAATACAGAAAATCGATACATAAAATAACATATTTTCTGTACATTTTATATGAATAAATGAAATAATTATGTGTGTGTGGGCGTGTGTGTCTATGTGCGTGTATGTGTGTATTTTCGTGTGTGTGCTTGTTTGTGTGCGTGTTTGTGTGTAGTGCGTGCGTGTGTGCGTTTGCGTGTGTGTGGGTTTGCGTGTGTGTGTGCATGTGTTGCGTGTGTGTGTACGCGCGTGTGTGCGTGTACGTGCGTGTGTGCGTGTGTGCGTGTGTGCGCGTGTGTGTGTGCGTGTATGTGTGTGTGCGTGTGTGCGTATGAGTGTGTGATTTAAAGATACAAAATCATTTAATTTTCAGATTTTTTATTGCCTATTTTTAATCGTTACCCATTTATGAAACCCTTTCTAGTTGCAACTTTTTGCCTGTGGTGTTAAACAAAACTTCGAACAAATAGGTTCTGATTAGGATGGTGAGAGTGATCACATCTGACAGGGAATATCTTGCAAGAATTAAAGAAAAAGCTTTCTGATAAAATATGAATGAACTAGAATCTTTTCAAAGTACACCTATAATCTTTTCAAAATATAGTTATAATCTTTTCTAAGTATAACTATAATCTGTTCAAAGTATAGTTATAATCTTTTCAAAATATGGTTATAATCTTTTCAAAGTACAATTATAATCTTTTTAAAGTATAGTCATAACCTTTTCAAAGTGTAACTATAATCTTTTTAAAGTATAGTTATAATCTTTTCAGAATATAGTTATAATCTTTTCAAAGTAAAACTATAATCTTTTCAAAGTATAACTATAATCTTTTTAAAGTATAGTTATAATCTTTTCAGAATATAGTTATAATCTTTTCAAAGTAAAACTATAATCTTTTCAAAGTAAAACTATAATCTTTTCAAAGTATAACTATAATCTTTTTAAAGTATAGTTATAATCTTTTCAGAATATAGTTATAATCTTTTCAAAGTAAAACTATAATCTTTTTAAAGTATAACTATAATCTTTTTAAAGTATAACTATAATCTTTTCAAAGTATAGTTATAATCTTTTTAGAATATGGTTATAATCTTTTCAAAGTATAACTATATTTTCAAAGTATAGTTATAATCTTTTTAAAATATAGTTATAATCTTTATAACGTACAGTTATAACCTTTTCAAAATATGGTTATAATCTTTTCAAAGTATAACTATAATCTTTTTAAAGTATAGTTATAATCTTTTCAAAGTATAACAATAATCTTTTTAAAGTATAGTTATAATCTTTTTAAAGTATAGTTATAATCTTTTCAAAATATAGTTATAATCTGTTCAAAGTATAACTATAATCTTTTCAAAGTATATTTATAATCTTTTTAAAATATAATTATAATCTTTTCAAAGTATAATTATAATCTATTTTAATATAGCTATAATGTTTTCCCCCAATACAAACGAGTAATTTAGCTATCCATGATCAACCATCGTTTTTAAATATCACGGTATTGTCTCGCCGTCAACTTGACTAACTCATTAACCTTTATCCACTGGGTTGCTGATGGTGGCAAGTTCGAATCCAATTTCACACCCTGGCATTGTGTCTAATCTCGTAGAAATAATGTGTACAGACGTCCTGGGAACCAAAACACGTTGTGTCCAATTTCAGGCCTAAAGAGGCCAAAACAAAGAATCAGAAATAGCTCCAACTCGTTTGTTCTTAGTAGCAATAACATTTATTTCCTCATTTTCTTTTTAGTGTGTGACGTATCTCGGGTCATCGTCTTTTCGAGCGTCCTTCACGCCTTGCACGTTATCGCGATATTTCAAACGCTATTGCACTTTTTAACTTAAATGTCTGGTTCTTTATGGGAACAAAGGGTTTGATTTCACCTGGATGCGTTCAATAAAATGGCATGGAGACATTAATGGAATTTTTTTTAACATCTGATTATAAAAGATGTTTAGTCGAACTTATTATCCTGTCCAGCAGAATTTCTCTCCTGTACACAAACTTGTTAAATAGCGATAAATTTTCAAAGAACTCGTGTCATCTCTTCGTAAGTATTAGTATTTTTTTAGTCCAATACGCATTGCAAAAGAACGCAAAAAGTTTGCTCTTTAAGGAGGTTAGTGTTTTTTTATCTTCTTAGCCATGACTTAATTTGATGTATTGCTCCTCTTTTCACACTTTTCAGAATAGAAGTAGCAAAACAGTACTACCTTCTTTGGATCAACAGACTATAGCCGTTTCGCCTCAAATGGGAGCATATTGTATGCCAATTCGTACATTAATAATTTTCTTTGAAGCTTTTCATCGATTAGAAAAATGTAATTTTATTTGAATCATATTCATGTTGGATTGTATTGATTTTATTATTTTGAAATTTTCCGGTCAATAAAATTATATATATATATATATATATATATATATATATATATATATATATATATATATGTATGTATGTATGTATGTATAAATATATGTGTATATATGTGTGTGTTTGTGTGTATATATATATATGTATATATATACACTTTATATATATATATACACTTTATATATATATATATATATATATACACTTTATATATATATATATATATATATATATATATATATATATACACACTTTATTATTTTTTTATAATCCAAGGGAGGCAACTCACTTTTTTCTTATAATAGTTTATCTTTTGTATGTTGCTAAACTATAGGTTGGTGCAAAAATTATGTCGTTTTTTTTTTTTTGGTTTTTTTTTGGCGTATATATATATATATATATATATATATATATATATATATATATATATATATATATATATCTGTATGTGTTTATAATAAAACGACATTATTTTTGTACCAACATAATAGTTCTTTTTCATTTTTATACTTCATGTTTATGTATATTTATTTAATAGTATTTTTCTATTTACTGAAATTGTTTTTCGTCATATTAATGCATTCTTTATTAAGACTTGATATATAATCTATAAGCATTTTCATAGCACGTAGATTTGTTCAAACTGTATGCACCTGGGTTTTTTAGCTTTTTTTTTGTATTATTTACGTTTTTTATACCATAGTTTTGTTTTTTTATTTATTTGATATTTTCAGATTCAAATCAAGAATTGGATTTTTTTTTTCTGAAGAAAATCGGAAATGACTTTGACTCAGCTTTTCCTCTTCTTTTTGTTTGTGACGGGGATATTATTGAAAGAAACGGCTACTTTAAGTAAGGATTCATGAACCTTATTTCTTTCTTCTGTATTAATAGGTACGTACATTTTAATGAGGAGAATTGATAGAGGGACATGGTTTTGAAAGCCAGCTTATCATATTTTTTTGTAAATTTCCGATTACTTTTTAATTGTAAAAACAAAGAGAAATATTTTTATACCTGAAAAGAATGTTGTAATGAAGATTTTTTCACGGGGTCGTCGGAAACTGAAAAGTTCGGCCGAATTTAGAAGTTAAATAAATTCATTGTAAAAATTGCTTAAAAGATAAATACGTATTAGTATAGGAGAACCCCGGGATGCGGCATTAAAACTTAGAAACAAAATACAGAACAATGTACATTATCCATGTATATAATCAAATAACATAAATAATACCATAAGCCGAGGCAAATACTGCAACCAGGGGTCGAAAAAACACCGTATTCCACATCGTAACCTGAAAAAAATGCATCCTATGACCACCGTATCCAGGGGTTCTACTGTATTTCTGGAACTATTTCAAAGATAAAAGTCTTAAGATATCGAATTAATTTAAAAAAAAAAAAAAAAAAACACCTTGTTTGTAAAAAATAAAGAAAAAATAGCTAAATTAGCCTCCAAAAAAGAGATTTTAATAACTGATCTAACTTTGCATAATCAAAACAAACTAAAAGGTGTCGCGCATAAGTTCTACGGAAGCCCAAAATATCAAAAAGTAAATTTTATTTAAAAATTTATAGAGGAATTGAAACATTATTATTATCGTATTTCTTTATTTTTGAAGCTTATAAAAATATTCCTTAATTTATGTAATCCTATTTGTTGTAATAAAAAGGAAGTGATTATTTAATTAGAATATTTATTTCCTTATTTTTACATAATGAGTCAATTTATTCTCAAACGTTTTGTAACGATAAAATAAATTAATTCTTTTTAAATTAAAGTAAGAGTGCGTTTTAAGTGCGAAAAATGTCAATTAAAAGCACTGATTACACTGACAATTTATTCAATGAAAAACAATTCATTAATGATTTAAGAGGATACTGAAAATCTTTTTTCTTTTTGTTTTGTTTTTTTACAAGTTTCTCCATTTGTATTCGTCTAAATTAATCGTTATTAAAAGTGCCACTTTTTAAATAATTTTTCTTAGTGATCCTGAGTTTCAACTTTTTCAATTTTTTTTTTATTTTCAGGATTACAAAAGAAACTTACGCTAATATTAGCAATGGTCATGCGTATTTATCAAAAATGTAATATATTAAAATATATCTGATATGGCTGATAGGAAGGGGCGCGGTGGAGACTAAAAAGCTGATTGGCCAACTAGAAATCCTCAACATATATAAAAACAAGAAGCAACGACAGAATTCGCGCATAAGCCTGACGAATCCTATAGTTGGATGAAACGCAGAATATTCAGTGTAGCTTAATCGCCATATATATTTTATAAATTACTAACTAGCTCTACCTACGTATTGAGCACTTTTGAAATAAATACTTAAAGTTTACGCATAAATCTATACCTTCGTATATTAAATTTATGTGAATAAATGAAGTAGTTATATATATATATATATATATATATATATATATATATATATATATATATATATATATATATATATATATACACACTTAGTTATATTTTGGAGAAAAAAGAATTCCAGCAGAGTGTTCTATTATAAAGAAAAAACTTTTCAAAATAAGAACATAATATTTATATTTTCAGAAGGTTAGATAAGATAAGCCATCGGTACTGTCGGTTTCAAATCTAATATCACTGAACTGTTTTAGGTCCCAATATCAAGCTCTCTTCAGCCGATTTTGCAATGCTGAGAAGTACCATATTCTACGATTCATTCATGATCCAAGAAAAAGTTGTCTTAATGTGCGAAACAAATGCCTAAAAGGATGTATCCCCAGAAAGAAAGCACCCCTTATCAACTGGGACGAGAAAAAAGACCAAACGGATTTCAAATCAGTTTTATAAACTTTTGTAATAATGTTTTGGAAATTTTTATTAAAAAAAACAGAAATTTTAATAAGTTTTTTAAAAGCTATTAAAAATAGAAATTTTAAAGTTTTTTCAAGTAATATACATCTATTGAAATTAATATACGAATAGTTTTATGATAAAATTAGGCTTATAACATTTATATTAATTCTGACTCATGGATAGATAGAATAAATTTATTTTATTTTTATTTTAGTTAAATTTGTAGAAGATACGATACTAAGGTTAGTGGAGAAGATATATGGTCCTTCGATAGTAGGAGTAGTATTGGGTGCCGATATCGGTTGAAATATAGAGAAAAATAATTTAATATTTTACTTGTATTTATTTATCTGTACTATAATGCGGGTGTATAGGTTTTTACACATATGTTTTTAATGATTGTTAGTTTACATTTGCAATTTTGATTTAGATACGTGCATATATTATGTGTATATGTCTTTTTGCGGATTTGTGTACATATAGATTCTTTAGAATATATGAATTATTTTTAAAACAGTATATAAGGATCTTAAGGAAATTAGTAAATAAATGCTAAAATTTAAGAAAGAATAGCGGATTTATAGAATATTATAATTCAATTTCAATATCGATAACTTTATTATATAATTATAATAAATTTATTTATTATATTATTATAATTATTATTATTATTATTATTATTATTATTATTATTATTATTATTATTATTATGGTGTAGTTCTGTATAAATACATTTAATTTTTTATAGTAAAAAAGATTATTTTCAGTAAAGTGATATATATTTAATTATATTGTTAATAAAAACTGTAATTTTCCCGGCAGACACAAAAAAATAATTTGTATTTTTGTAGAATTATGGTTTTCTAGTAAGATCTTTATAATAATATATAAATATTTATTGGTAACTATGAGGTTTATTTTGACAAAGAAAACTAATAATATAATTTGAATAATCAATTAGTTAGGCCATGGCGTTTAAAAAAGTATTACTGCGTATGTAAAAACAAATAGAAAGTACATCTTGCCCTACTTCGGTATTAAGCACTCTTGTATATACGTCGTTAAACTTCATTGGTTATTTTACCTCTGAAAATATAAAACTAGTATTATATATATATGTGTGTGTGTGTGTGTGTGTGTGTGTGTGTGTGTGTGTGTGTGTGTGTGTGTGTGTGTGTGTGTGTGTGTGTGTGCTAGCTTGACGCTCGACGTATGTATTATTATATAATTAATCCTCTATTGGATATTATATATTACGAATAAATAATTTGCGCTATGGACTAATTGGCAAAAAAATATAATAAATAATAATGAAAATGTAGTTCATCAAATTCCATCTGTGTTTGTTTACAATATCACGTCAGCTTATATTTGGGGTTGACGATGAATGCCCTGGAAAAGCACTTCTGATTTATGCTTAGTTTTAAAATATGCAAACAAAGAAATGATTTGCGGCTATTTTAAATGGTCTCTGCTCTTATTTTAAATTGAATTCATTAATAAGAAAAAATTAAAATAAAATGATAAGGTACACATTGGCTAGAACACAGGATCATTCGATCTATGGTCGACTGCTTTACCACTGACCTATGTTTTCGGATGTCTACGAATCTGTTGTGTGTGTTTTTTTGTTTGTTTGTTTGTTTCGTTTGTTTTTTTTTGTTTTTATTTTTTGCTATTTTATTATTAAGAAATGATTTGCTGGTATTTTATTATCTGTCTTGCCGGTGAAACCTAAAATTTTCCCCTGTAAAAATTATTTTTTTATCTATAAGAAAGAAAGTATATACTAAAGATCGGATTTTTTTTTTTTTTTTTTTTTTTTTTTTTGATTTTTGGAACTTATCGGAGGAATTTTTGTACAAAACCTATCTAAAGAACACTGAAAGACATAAATTAGCTTTGTGTGAAATTTGCAAAAGATAGGCTCAACTGTTTCGAAACCTATCAGGAAGGAACTCACACACACACACACACACACACACACACACAAAGTGACTTTTATATATATATATATATATATATATATATATATATATATATATATATATATATATATATATATATATATATATACAGTGATGATCATATTTATTGGCACGGTAAAATAAAAGTTAAATTTTGTCTAATAAATTCTAAAAAAGGGATTAAATTAAAGAAAATAACAAAGTATATTATGTATTTTTAACTGGCCTTTCCGATGCAGCAATCGGATTTTAGAAAAAATAAATAACAAAGGAACAACAAACATAATTGCAAAAAAACCCTTGTTCAAAATTATTGGCACGGCTTTGTTTTTCTTTTAGTATCAGTATAATATCAATCAATTTCCGGTTTACGTGCTTTCTGAACTTTTTTATAGCCATATTATGCTTGTTTAACGCTAATTCAGTGAATAATTTTTTGCAGATAATTTTTAGATAGCGATTTATTTAAACTATTATAAGTGACTAAATTATAATTTTCAATCGCCATGGTTAAAACTAAGGAACACAGAGAAGACGTCAGGAAGCTTGTTGTAGCATGCCATACCAATGGGGAGGGCTATGATAAGATTTCAAAGAAGCTAAACCTTCCCAAATCCACTGTTAGAGCCATAATAAACAAGTTCAAATCGCAAGGCCACGTTATGAGTTTAGAGGGTAGAGGGAGAAAAAGGATTCTTTCCCCAAGAGATGAACGGAAAATTGTTCGACAAGTAAAACAAAACCCAAGGATCTCTGTTGGGGAGATTGTTGATGAACAGAGCACCTCTGGAGTGAATGTATCTCGACATACAGTTGGTAGAGTTTTGAAGAGAGCTGGTTTAAAAGCATGTCGTCCGAGAAAGACTCCCTTATTGAAGCCTATGCACCTGAAAGCAAGGCTAGCCTTTGCAAAACGTCATATTGATAAAGATGTTGCATTCTGGAAACGTGTTCTATGGACTGACGAAACGAAAATAGAGTTATTTGGCCATAATAAAGTGTCTTATATTTACAGAAAATCTGGCGAAGCTTTCCTGCCTAAGAACACCATACCCACAGTGAAGCACGGTGGAGGCAGTTTGATGTTTTGGGGATCCTTTGCTGCCTCTGGACCAGGGCGACTTGTTAAGGTCACAGGTAGCATAAAAAAGGAAGATTGTGTTAAAATATTGGATGAAAACCTGAAAGACTCTGCTAAAGAGCTCTCACTTGGTCGTCGTTGGTGGTTCATGCAAGATAATGACCCAAAGCATTCGGCTAAACTGACTAAGAAATGGCTTGAGGACAATCATATTAATGTTTTGGAGTGGCCATCACAAAGCCCAGACCTTAATCCAATTGAAAATTTATGGAGAACATTAAAATTGAGGGTAATGCAAAGGAAGCCTAAGAATCTTATTCAATTGGAGGATTATTGTCAGGAAGAGTGGGCTAAAATTACTACTGAAGAGTGCAACAACTTGGTTGTAAACTATGAAAAGCGACTGAGGAAGGTAATCAAGGCCAAAGGCTATACAATTGATTATTAAATAAATCGTGCCAATAATTTTGAACAAGGGTTTTTTGCAATTATGTTTGTTGTTCCTTTGTTATTTATTTTTTCTAAAATCCGATTGCTGCATCGGAAAGGCCAGTTAAAAATACATAATATACTTTGTTATTTTCTTTAATTTAATCCCTTTTTTAGAATTTATTAGACAAAATTTAACTTTTATTTTACCGTGTCAATAAATATGATCATCACTGTATACGTAGTTATTCAAATACAGCACTGTTTCGTTGTTTCACAGCTCATCAGTGCGGCTAGACAGGTATATATATATATATATATATATATATATATATATATATATATACAGTTTTATGTGTGTATTATCAATAAAAGTGTCCATACGAAAAAGTCTGGAAACTTATTGAAGGCACCTCATATTATTCTAAAGTGAAATTTATATATTCACAGTTATTTACAATTTTCTATAATTTAGTCAGTTAAGGATTATTTTAATTAAAAAATTCTAGATTCTCATTCAAACATAAACTACATAAGATGCATCAGTATTTGGTAAGAATGTAAATATTGTTTATTATAAACTATTGAATGTTTTTATGATTCTTGTTATTAAGGCGTTACCTTATGGGACTTTGGTCAGATAAATCGATGAGATACATGATCGAAGTTTAACCAAAATTATGTTTTTTTTACTTATTGTTATTCATAAAAAAAAAATCATAATTTCTAACAATTTCCAAGTGGACGCGTATTTTCTTTCAGAGCTTAAAAATCACAGAGTCCTGAAAAAACGTGACATATGGGATGAAGCGTTTTTCGAGTGGCAAGGAGTTAATAGAAACGTGAATTTCAAACTCGCCCCGACTTACGGGACTCTCAATTCGAAAACTCTTCAACAACTTGACGAATCTTTAAAAGTAAGTAATACAAGATTATTATTTATCCTACACTCAACATTTTGTCCATATGTCCTCCCATAAATTACAATTTTTTCTTTGTCTAGTTGTCTTTTGGTTACAACTATTCAATATTTTCCAAATTGTTTAATACCTTTTTTTTACATGGAGTTCACCACTTATCAAGGCCCAACGGCCACTCAGGGATAAGGGTTATTGTGTGTACAGTAATCAAAGGGATAGTGTAGCAATAATATTGGAGAATTGGTAAGGCGTCATTACTTAGGGAGCGGTTCATCAGGAATTTGTTTGTGTTGAAGACATCCAGGTTGAAGTCGGGAGGGAAACAGGCAAGCGGAACAGAGTTCCACAGACGTGCAGTTCTAAGAAAGAAGCTTTGTTCATGGTATCTACGTTTTGATTTAGGCACAGATAGGGAGTGGGGAAAATTATTGACGGTAGTTTCAGCTAGTCGGGTGTTTTTTGAAAAAGATTGGCGAGGGGGGACCAGAGAATGGAGCTCAGACGAGCGCCTGCCATGGAAGAACGATAGAACAATGACAGGCTCGCTACGTCTCTTCTGAAGAGAGGTTGCAGGGTAGAGAAAAGGGCATCCCCCACTAAGCCACGAAGTCTATTTTGTACTCTGTCAAGGCAGGATAGGCTGTTTTTAGCGGCTCCCGCCCAGATGTGGCAGCAGTACTCCATCTTTGGACGTACTTGGCTTTTATATAGATAGAGAATTGCATCATTAGTGAGATATCTTCTGGGGCGGTAGAAGGATCCCACCATTTTCCCAGCGACCTTGGCCACAGACTTGATGTATGTGTTCCATTTCAGATCAAGTGTAAAGGTCAAACCCAGGAGCTTATCAAAAAAGCCGTAAATGACAAAGTTCTCTCTGATTCTCTTTCCTCTGATCTTGGGAGCAGGGTACAGTTGGGGAAGAGGTGGCTGGTTACTTTTAATGCATCTAAAACCAGGCTCCTATCTTTACATCATCAACGCTCTGATCCTCATCTGGTATAAATTGAAATGGATGGCTCTCATCTATGGGATGCTCCATGTTTTGATAAGCTTCTGGGATTGACCTTTACTCCTGACCTGAAATGGAACACGTACATCGAGTCTGTTGCCAAGGTCGCTGGAAAGATGGTAGGATCCTTTAACCGCTCCAGAAGATATCTCGCCAAGTACGTCCAAGGATGGAGTACTGCTGCCACATTTGGGCAGGAGCTTCTAAAAACAGCCTATCCTGCCTTGACAGAGTACAAAATAGACTTCGTGGCTTAGTGGGGGATGCCCTTTTCTCTTCCCTGCAGCTTCTCACCCACAGAAGAGATGTTGTCAGCCTGTCTTTGTTTTATCATTATTTCCATGGCAAGTTCTCGTCTGAGCTCCAATCCCTGGTCCCCCTCGCCAATCTTTCACGATAAACACCCGTCTAGCTGAAACCACTGTCAAAAATGTTCCCCACTCTTTAATTGTACCAAAACCAAAACGTAGATTCCATGAACAAAGCTTCTTTCTTAGAAGTGCAGGCCAGTGGAACTCTCTTCCGTCTGCCTGTTTCCCACCTGACTATAACTTGGATGTCTTTAAGTCCAACATAAACAAATTCCTGATGAACCGCCCCTTAAGTAAGACACTTTATCAAATCTTCAATAATAACGATTACTACGATACTATTCCATTGATTACTGTACATGCAACAACCCTTATCCCCGAGTAACTCCCGGGCCTTGATAAGTGGTGACTTCCCTGTAAAAAAAATTTTTTAATGATAAATTTATTAAAATTTGCTCCAATATTATACTTCATCTTATCTGATTATCGCCTTAAACGCCGAAATATACGTGTTTTCTTTCTTTTGTTTAGACAAAGGAGTCACCACTTATCAAGTCCCATGGGCTACTCGAGGATAAGGGTTAATAAGTGTAGTTGTCAATGGGTCAATGACGTAGTAATTGTTAGTAGTGGAAATTTGGTAAATTGGGTTACTTAAGGGGAACGGCTTATCAAGGACTTGTTTACGTTGGACTTGAAGTCGACCATATTATAGTCAGCTGAAAAGCAGGCAAATGGAATAGAGTTCCACAGTTCTAAGAAAGAAACTTTGTTCATGGAATCTACGTTTAGGTTTAGGTACGGATAAAGAGTTGGGGAAATTATTGATAGTGTTTTCACCTAGACGAGTATTTCTCGCGAAAGTTTGGCGAGGGGAGACCATAGATTGGAGCTCAGACGAGCACTTGTCATGAAAATAACAATAAATCAGAGACAGGCTCGCAACGTCTCTTCTGTGAGAAAAAGGTTGCAGGGAAGAGAAGAGGGCATCCCCCACTAAGCTACGAAGTCTATTTTGAACTCTGTCAAGGCAGGATAAGGCCTTTTTAGCAGCTCCTCTCCAGATATGGCAACAGGACACCATCCTTGAACGTACCTGGCTCTTATATAGGTAGAGAATAGCATCAGCAGTGAAATATCTACTAGATTGATAGAAGGATCCCGCCATTTTTCCAGCGGCCTTGGCAACGGATTTAATGTATGTGTTTCATTTCAGATCAGGGGTAAAGGTCAAGCCCAGGAGCTTGTCAAAACATGGAGCCTCCCCATAATGAGAGCCATTCATTTCAATCGATACCAGATTGGGATAAGAGCGTTGATGATCTTGGTTTTAGATGCATTTAAAGTAACCAGACACCTATTTCCCTATTGTACCACGTGCTCAAGAGCAGAAGATCTATCAAAGGCCAATATGTCAAGAACAACTGCCCTAGAAAGGAAGCGTCCGTTGAGAGATTCGCTAATCCTATTAGATATAACCGTAAGCACATCTGCTGTAGATCTAGCAGAATGGAAACCATATTGTATGTCACTATATTTTTGCTGAGGTGGTTGACTACTTCTCTATTTAACACAGATTCCAACGACTTACTCCTGATGCACAGGATACTTATAGGCCTGTATTGAGAGGGAGATAACCGATCACCTGAATTCTTAAATATAGGGCACACTGACGAGGTTTTCCAAGGTGTTGGGAATAAATTATCCTTAAGACAACGCTTAAACAGCTTTGTAAGTATGGGAGCTAATTCTGGTTGAAGTTTTTTAGCACTAGGAATGCCGTAAGGGCCAGTTGTTTTACTGGAATCAAGGTTTTTGGCAAAATCACGTACAGATATTTGTATGCCGCATAAAGTTTTTTCTGATACAGGAGGAAACACTGGGGGTTGGCGGCCTTGGTCGTATCGTGGAGAATTAGTTGCAAAGAGTTTAGCTTTGTTTGATGCTGACCAGATTACTTTATGTCCATTGATGATAGTTTGGATAGAGCACACGCTTGCTTATATATAACATTTCTATGTTCGAAATAACATTTTCATTTCTATTTCAGTTCTTATCATTCATCATTTGTTCTAATTAATTTTAAAGTATAAAGCTGCATTATTTTCCATAATGCCTTTATTTTTGCCGTAGCCCCCGTAAGCTTCCTACGCTGAACCAAGCAGACTTTAGTTTATTCATAACTAGCATGCGTTAGAGTATATGACGTTTCTGTAGGTGTTATGTAACTTAGTATATTTTTATAACCTAGTTTATTTTATAGTAATTTTATAGAAATATCGTGATCATTGTTTTTAATTAGTAACTTTAAAAATAACTTTTAAAACCTAGTGTATTTTATAACCTAGTTTCTTTTATAGTAATTTTGTAGAAACATCGTAATCATTTTTTTAATTAGTAACTTTAAAAATAACTTTTAAAACCTAGTATATTTTTATAACCTAGTTTATTTTATAGTAATTTTATAGAAATATCGTAATAATTTTTTTAATTAGTAACTTTAAAAATAACTTTTAAAACCTAGTGTATTTTATAACCTAGTTTCTTTTATAGTAATTTTGTAGAAACATCGTAATCATTTTTTTAATTAGTAACTTTAAAAATAACTTTTAAAACCTAGTATATTTTTATAACCTAGTTTATTTTATAGTAATTTTATAGAAATATCGTAATAATTTTTTTAATTAGTAACTTGAAAAATAACTTTTTGGAAATATCTTAAAATCTCTTCATACATATTAAGAACACATATGTTTCGCAACATATTTTTACTTTTCCTTTTACACATAATTTACTATTATTTTACCACTTTAATTCATATATATACTATTTAATCACCGTATTCCATCGCACGGTATTTCGTTAGTCGATTGCTTGTATATTTATAGTTTCTTTATATGCGTTCGGTTGTTACCAGATATCGTTGCTTCTATCATTTATGCTCTTTTATTTCCTAAGACTAACTATATCATACCTTCTATTGTATTACGTCGTATTATATTTTCTGTGTATCTATATTTTTGACTTGAGAGCCATGTTTTATTTCAGAAGCGTTTCTGATGGGTAGCTAATTTGTATAAGTCTTCGAGATGAAAAAGAGGATTTCGTAAGATAGCTGCTCTGTATAAGTCCTTCAGATGAAAAATAGTTTCGGTAGGTAGCTGATCTGTATAAGTCCTGAAGATAGAAAAAGAGTTTTCGATGGGTAACTAATCTATACAATTTCTGAAGATGAAAAAGAGTTTTCGGTGGGTAGCTAATCTGTATTTGTCCTAAATTTTAAAATTTTACAGACAAAGAACAAAGATCTTTCTCGTGTGGTCACGAAAAAATTATATGCGGGAATTCTAAAAGATCCAATATTTTTATGGGGAAATTACGGTTTCTGATTGGTTACTAACAGAACGTGACTTCATTTTAATGGTCAGTTCATATTGCCAGTGTATATCAGTAGGACCTTTCAATTTTCTTTAATCATATCCACATTAAATAAAAAAATATATTGCAACATCTAACTAATTATTTTGTTGTTTTAAAAGTGACATAAATTAATATACTTAGGCTTTATTAACATCTTTATTATTGTAATGTTTTTATAATAAGCTTAGAAAATTATTTACTCTTTACTTTATCAAAATAATGTTTAAATTTCCATTCATGTCTTCGCTCTATTATAGTCTACATTAAAGTTTATAGATATACTTCTGTTTAACTTATTATAATTTTTCTATATATAGTTCTTTCATTTAATTATTTTTACGCTGTTTATTTATCATATTTATATTTACTTTTGTGTAAGCAATGGTCTATTATCTCATTACGAGTATGTATAATGTTACTCTTACATGTGAGTACCTCCACATAATTTACAGCTTCCCCACTTTTATTAAGAATGTATTTAAGTGCCTTAACATGGGAAATTTCTTGTTTTTTTGCACTTTTATATAAAATGCTAATGAAATAGTTTGTTTTTTGTACCTACCATACATGCTCTTCTAATAGCTACTATATGGTTATTATATCTGAATTTAAACAGCCCAACTGTTAAGTCGATGCATGCGCATGAGTTCTTGTTTTCTTTAATTAATTAAGTTACGTCCGCATTCATTACAATTAGAATCATACGATCAAAGATTATCATTGATCTAACTCTTCTTAATTTTGAATTTCCAGTTGATGATCGGAGGGATCTTGGAATTAGATATTCCGGAAGGATCGGGTTGGAACCAACTGATATATGCCCTGGATATAAGCCCATTTTTGACAAGACAAGAAAGATATTACGTCAAGAAAATCGATAAGATTTCGTTCAATTCTCGACGATTTTTTGGGTTCGGTAGTGATAAAAGCAAAAGGGTAAGTGTATTCTTAATGTATGTTCTTATTTAATTCCAACTTTTTTTTTTTTTTGACTCATTAAAAAGATCGATTTCTTCACATGCAACAAAAGTTAAGGAAATACCTTACAATAATGCTGAGTAACGTTCAAAAAAGTACAGGACACTTGTGAACATTTTTATATGCATGATGGCATAGAAAATCCATTTCTGGCCTTCCTTTTTGTCGAATTATGTACATTTTTTTTTTTTTTTTATTTTTTTTTTTTTGCAAAATTGTCACTTTCGAGAATTTTGCGAAGAATCTTAGTGATGTGAGTGATGAACATGGCAAGAGATTCAATCAGGATTTTTCAGTGATGGGGAAACCTTTTAAAGGAAAATCTTGGCAGATTATGGAATATAAAAAGGAAGGATGACACTAAACACAAGATATTTAAGAGAACACCCACCGCCATTTTTCAACACAAGCTTACTTTAAATGCTCCTTAGATTTTTGATTATATTCAAAATGCGAAGTAGTATAGATTCTAGAGTAAATGTGGTATTATGGTGACTGATGATTCTAATCAAGACTGGGATAGACATCTTCAGTGATTGTGACCAAGGATGACCATCGGCACCAATTTTCCCAACTTTTGAATGACATTGTGCCTAATTTGTTAAAGTGTAACTTTTTTTAAAAATTTTGTGCAAATATATATTTCAAAGTAAAATATCTGTTCGGTTTCTACATTTCAACTTTTCTGTTCTCAGTCAGTGAAGGAGAAATCCTACTAGACTAAGGCGATTCTTATTTTAGTTCCAATGCAGAGTTGGGTATCTTGATTCTTCCAACATTAAAAACCGATCTTGTGTCTAACTCTGTCTTCGTAGAACAAGTAAACAGACATTACCATTTCCTCAGTCTTTCATACTACTTGCTGTAGAAATGTTTCATTCACTTGAAGATTGCAAAGAAGCAGATTGGAACTCAACACTATTATCAGTAGAGCTATGACAACAGAGTATTCTTATTATTGTTTTGACTCTCGAGTATATATCCGATACAGTTAGACACAGTTATTCAACCAAGAACCGCATCACTCTATATAAAAGCATATACGATATCAACGGATACACACTCGAGAATCAAAATAATGCAAAGAATATGTTGTTGTCCTAACCCTACTTATCAGTCGAGATTAGTTGTAGGGGATTCATTGGAAGTGGCTCAGTAAAATCGGCCTCAACTACGGACAGAGAAACAACGCAATGGAGGAAATTTTGTACACGGTAAGGAAAGCAAGCCATTGAATCTGGTTAAAGAGATGTGATAGCAACCGGGTGGAGTGATAACGCAGACTTACGTCATAAGAAGCTGTCTACAGTTAGACTACCTGTTGCCCCTCTCTGCCTGGCTGACACAAACGTGTCGGTGGGCAACTGAAAACATTGGCGAGAACAATTAAGGATGAACTGGCGGTAGTATCGGGCCAACAAGTAGTTGGTCTCCGACGCTCGAATCAGGAGTGGTTAGTCATTTCTTGCGACTTGGTCCAGGATCGTCGAAATGGACTGCGATGGTTCAAGGTTTAATTTTGTGCTCAAGAGGAAATGAGCTTAATCCTACCAGAATGATACCCCCTAGAATAGTAAGTACACTTAGACCATCAAATAAATAATCAGTCGAGACTGTAGATTGTATCAGTGAGGGGAGGCAGTGTGTATAAAAGTTCATTAAGAAGAAGGTCCCAAGATGGAGCGCATTCTCTTCTGAACATTCACAAATTCACTGAATCCGGTATGCTGATCAATCGAGAGTAAGCACTCCGGCAACCAGCTGTTTTACTAACATCGTTTGAAAATTTCTATCTAGTGATTTTCAAATGCCAGTTATTAAGCAGGAATTAATACATGTTTTGGTGTGAAGAATGTTAAGTTTCGTTTAATAAAGTTTAGTTTAAACTGGTAGCACTTTTAACGCCTGCTACCAGAACAATTTGATTAGATATTTGAGCGAGAATTGCAACCTGAATCGAAAGACTGTTTTTAAATATTAAAAAAAAAAAAAAGTTTATGGGTGGTAATAGTAGTTTCATATATTTTCGATCAAATCCAAAATTTTAATCGAAAAGTAAAAATATTGTGAATTGGTGAATTTTCACAGAAGAAGCACTGCGATTCTGTCTCTGCTCTATCGTTATTTTCATGGTCGGTGTGCGACTGAGCTGTAATCTATGCCCCTCCCCCCTGAAAAAATTTCGAAACAATTTTCTAGTTGCAGCAACTGTCAACAATTTCCCTTACTCTCTACCTGTGCCTAAAACAAAACGAAAATTCCATTTTTTTCCTAGAACTATCAGTCTGTCGAGTACAATACCATGGGGCTGTTTCCCAACTAACTACAACATGTTCGTTTTTCAAGTCTAATGTAATGTTCTTATTGAGGTGTCCTATTATACAATTAAGCCCTACCCAAGTTTCAACATTACTGATCATCACGGTGTTGTCTTATCGTCTACCTAACGAACATTAATCCTTATTATAGAGCGGCCTCTGGGCCTTGATAAGCAGTGAACACTCCAAGTAAAAAGAATATCGTGAACTCAGGAATTGGTGGATGCATTGTGAGAAAATATTAAAATATATTCTTATGTGAAAATCGGTCTATATTGAAAAGGTGATTAAATTTTAAGCAATTTTGAACCAATAAATAAAACATTACAGAAAAAAAAATATTCAGAAATGAAAGGAGGCCAAAGATTTAAAAAAAAATTAAATCAACATGAAAAATAATATTTAAAAAAAAAAATGAAATGTATTATTTTCGTAATATTGCGTTATGATTTGGCTTTCAAACGTACCTGATGCGTATTATATTTTATTGAAATTAAATCAGCGCTTCTATAACGGAACTCACACCCCTGACGCACGCACACGCACGCACGCACACACATACACACACACACATACATATATATATATATATATATATATATATATATATATATATATATATATATATATATTACAATTTTCAGAATGTGAGATGATATAATTAAATCCACAGTCAAACAATGTCGCAGCTCACATGAACCATGAGAGCTGAAAAACTGGAAGTCTAAGACTTGAGTTTCACCCTCAATTGGGCTCATCAGTTTAACAAATAGATGACCCCCCACCTTGTTTGAAAAAAAAGTAGGTGCATTCTATTGTCGGATTTCGCCACGGTCTGCTTGATTTGTGTTAGCTTTCTTTCGATTGCTCGCATTCAAGAAATTCGGGTTTCAAAAACCAGAGTATTAATATGTTCAGCTGATGAGCCCAAATGAGCTAGTTTGCTGGCTTTCATGGTTCTTATGAGCTGTGCCGTTGTTTGCCAGTGGAAATAATTATATATATATATATATATATATATATATATATATACCACTTTAGCGTAAATCCCCTACATAGACACTATACATAAGGATAAAATAGAACCACGGCCCAACTACCCCTATACTTCCCCAGAATCTTAAATGCATAAACTACTTACATTATTTAAAACTATGATAGAAAATCTATACTTCTTTTTACACTATACTTTATATACTACGCTCCTCCTTCATCTTAAGAATTCAATATAGTACCCCTAACAACATCAAAACTGTTATTATTTATTTCGTTCCTGATGATTCCCTCGCTGCACGTCACATTCCCATTATGTTACCTAACATCTTCTCTACTTTTTTAATGAGAAGCATTAGGCTTCGAAATACCTTGATATAAAGAGTCCCCTTTATCTCCTAAATAATTGTATGCATATCCTTATTAAATAAATGACTCATTCTATATTTTCCAATATATTATATAGTGTTTGTGAATTCGTTTTCAACTTCTATTGTCTCCTATATATATTTATATATATATATATATATATATATATATATATATATATATATATATATATATATATATATATATATATATATATATATATATATAGGAGACAATGAAAATATATATATAGGAGACAATAGAAGTTGAAAATGAATTCACAAACACTTCATTTTCAAATTCTATTGTCTCCTATATATATATATATATATATATATATATATATATATATATATATATATATATATATATATATATATATATATATATATATAGGAGACAATAGAAGTTGAAAATGAATTCACAAACACTATATAATATATTGGAAAATATAGAATGAGTCATTTATTTAATAAGGATATGCATACAATTATATATGCATACAATATATATTATTTGAGGGTAAACAGTTACATATGGTCGCTACAAATAGCCATCTGTTTCAGTCAAAGAGACTTCCTCAGGCGACCCAGAACCTCTCGACGCCAAAAAGAAAAACCAAAAGAAAACGGTATATATATATATATATATATATATATATATATATATATATATATATATATATATATATATTCCTTCAGTACGACATAACTTTTTATACACTATTTATATCAAATTTCGGTGTAGTTCTTGGCAATATATCAAAGACATTATTGTCATCCAAAAAGGGTACTAACAAAGCCAAAGAACATGCTGCAAGATCGCACGTTGATTAATTGTTATGTTTAAGTTTGAAATATTCTTTTAGATTACTCTATCACGCTCCCGTTTTAAATAAATGTTCCTTTGTCTACATATTACGCTTTTTCTTTTCAATGTCCTTAAATCAGTTTGTTCAAGTTGAGAATGGGGTATCCTAACGGATGCCGAACACTCACACGTTATTCAATATATTCCCTCTGATAAACATTTTTTTATTCTAGTTGTCTCTTTAAGTGCAATTGTTTGAATCTTTCTTGCACTTTGTTCACCGAGTATATTTGCCCGGTATTTTTTTAAATTCTTTTTCATGAGTCTAGTAATTCCTATAATTACTGGAATTATAGAGACTTTCCTTGGATTCTTATGTATTCATGTCGTACATAAAGTTATTCATGTCGTACATAAAGTTTCGTATTTTCTTATCTTTTCGCTCTCAGCTCTGTTAAACGGAGTGTTATATAGGAGTTTCATTGAGAGAGTCTTAGGAAGAGATGCTTAGAAAGAGTCTTATTACAGTGAGGGATGTTGTAAGACTCAGAGAGAGAGATTGTTCAAGTTAGGAGAGATTCTTATATATTAAAAGTTCTTTCCCCTTTCTGGCCCATTTCACTATATCAAGTTCATCTTCCTGTCCAATATCTCTCTACCAGGTTCACTTTAAAGGTACGTAGCTGTAGGAAGTTTGCAATACAGTGTGCATTGTTGAACGATTGAATAAGAATGACCTCTATTTTATTGTTGTTGTTTCTTTACAGGAGAAATATATCGACGCTTGGTTCACCAAACTGATTGGAAATGTTGATATCCTCGAAGCCACAGATATTGACGTGAACAGCATCGCCAAAATGGCGTCCAAAATTACCGTTGGCATGATTGATAGCATGTGGTCGGACAAAACAAAGAAAAAAATTCTCATGGACTTGGGAATTCTACGCTTCCCAGATATCAGTAAACCATTCTTTACGGTGAGTAACCATTTTATTAACCATTCGAATGTTATGCTTAAAAGCATTTATTCATGGAAAATAGACCTATTTAAGTTCGCTACTCTGTTTATACGGCCTACATAAAACATTATATATATATATATATATATATATATATATATATATATATATATATATATAAACAAAAGTTTATATTCCAAAGTAAATGATGTTAACAATTCTGTATTTTATTCCTTTACATCAATTGATTTTTGTTATTTATTATATATATTGCTCTGTATTCACATTGAGCTTCTTATATAATGATTGATATATAACAAGTAAACATATATTTCTACAGAAATAGATATATATTAATATATATATATATATATATATATATATATATATAAAATCAAAAAGTAAAAATTAAGTTTACAAGCCAAAAGCTACTGTAATAGTGATTATAAATATTAATATTTATATAGTAATCCCAGCAGTTCAGAAATAAAGATTATTTCGAATCGTTAAAGTTTTTTTTCTACTTAAGAATAATTGAGCAAGCGAAACAAATCTTCCACAGTCGATTATAAGGGTTAGAAATGACCGAAAAATTGATTTTAACAATACAACGGAAAAATCTTTGATTTTTAATTTAGTTTTTTATTTATTTCTGATTGTGTATTTCATGAACTTTGCACATATGACTAGTTTTCATATGATGCTGTTTAAATTTATGCCAGTATTGGCAAATTCATAGCGTCGCTATGATATTCATTTGCTAATATCTTTCCTCTGATGACAAGAACGCATTTCTTTGAAACTACGCGAATTAAGAAAATTTTAATATTTCTTTTTTGAGTATCCTGCCGAACAATAAACTCATGTAAAATATAATTATTTACTATCTTAAATTGAGTTCTCTCATCCATATATATATATATATATATATATATATATATATATATATATATATATATATATATATATATATATATATATATATATATATTTGTGTGTGTGTGTGTGTGTGTGTGTGTGTGTGTGTAAGGAACTTCGTGTTTGTTTTGTGTGTGAGTTCGTTCCCTATGGACTCGAAAACGGCATGGCCGATTTTTATTAAATTTCACACGAAGGTACTTTATATACCTGACAGTGTTCTTAGATTGGTTTGTATTGGTATGCTATCGATAAGTATCGATTATCAATAATCGAAACAATTTGATAACAGGCGATTTCCACTATTGTACTTGTACCTCCTCGGTGCATATACATCCAACAAACCTGTCTAGCAGTGAAATCCCACCTCTTCACTATTAACGTCACCAGATACCGGAAAGCTTTCTACTCTAGCAGTTTCTTTCTTTGAACTTCTAGACTTTGGAATTCTTTCCTTATTTCTTACTTCCCTGACTGTACTAAACATGCCTAAGTTTTAATATAATGTGAACAGATATCTCGCCCGTCTCCTCGCGTAATCCTTAGTAGACATGGTCCCAAATAGTAGCCTTTTACGTCCATGTGACAAGGTGCCTTTTTTTTTGGAATAAACAACAGTTAAAAAAACATTAAAAACATGCAAGGTTTCGATTTTTACAGACAGTATTTGATTTTAGAACAATTCATTTTAAAATGAGCAACTACTTGGAAAATTCTATTGGTTTTGTTAATTACATTTTGGAATAGCATTTCATTCTTTCGTAATCAGATCTCATTAAATTAAGTCAGTGTGGTATGTGATAAAGTACGTACGAACACTAAATACCTTAGCATGTATATTATACAGAATACTCCATTAATTATTTGATCGGGAAACCCTTTTTATTAAAAATGGATATTAAACTAGTTTATAGATATGCTAATTTAATATTCGTAATATTTTATCACTTTCTATCCTCCTTTTGAATAAATAGATCTGATCACTGAAGACACGATGTAAAAAAATAAAATAAAATATGAATGATGTCGCTTTTGGGCCGTAAGTCAAACTAAAATAGACCATTTTGTTCTTCTGGCTAGGATCCAATGCTAGTATCTGTTCTAAAAATGGTATAATGATATCGTGAGGTTTCCGTTTGCGCCGGGCGTCCATACAATAGAAATATGTCAGACTCATGTAAGAACATTGTTGATAAACCGTAATAACCAGATATATTCTGACACTACATTAACCAGATTACTTAGATAAATACTTTTACAGTTTTAGCAAAAGGGCTACAATAATATCGCGAGGTCTACATTCACGCTGGACGTCTACAGAATGCTCGGTAGCAATATATTACATATGAAAGATGTCGCTGTGGAATTTCCACATGTCCCGCTAGTCACATATAAATAAAATAGTAAACGAATGTGAGTGAAATTATTTAACCGATAAACTTTTAAACCACTGGTTACATAACAATGAAATTAACAAGAAATAGTAATCATACACCAAGGATGGTTGGTAATGAGTAAAATCTTTGTTTGGATGGATGAATAACGCGTACAGAAGTATGTCGGGAGGTTGAAATGCAAAATGTTCATTTCAACTTGCCGTATATTTCCATTAGTATATTAATTACATATTTAATTTCTATTAGTCTTGCACATGCGCAAATTCAATGATAACTAGAAGTGGCTCGATTGATCTTCCGGGTTAACTTAAACAGTAAAGAACGCAGCTGGCGCGCTAAATGTTTTGTTTCGATTCTAGTTAATGACACCCAAGTATTTTTTTTTTTTTTTTTTTTTTTTTTTACTTTTGAAATCACTACTAGATATATAATATTCAATATAGAATTGGCTCTGTAATAATAAAAACGAAATCTGCATGAATTAAAATATATTTAAGCGTATTTTACGACCCGACAAGGCCAGTCACCCCCCCCCCTTCCACTAGTCTAAATGATAATCTCTTTTCTCCCTTTCATCTTGTGATCTATCGAATTAACCAACTACTCTCGTTTCTTTTTTTCATCTTCAGGTTTATCGAATTAACCTTTTCGGGAAATGCTCATACCAAACTTACATATTTCACCAGGATGAGAAGAGTGACATCGTTGGGCTTTTTATAAGAGAAGTCTATTTCCCTAATAAAGATTATATCGAAAGCCTCCGAAGTGAGTTAATTGATCAGTTACTGAGTGAAGTAGATGACCTATTTAGTGATATGTAAGCGACACCAATTCTCTGATGTAATTAAATTTGATTATCTTCGATTCAATAAAAGATTTTTTAGTTGATATGCGTTTGGAGTTTCATTGAAACTTGTTTGGTTTTGTCTGAAAAATGTGAAATGTGTTGGATATTTCTTGTATGATCGTCTTTGAGTTTTTATCTATATAATTATAAAACTCTGTGGACTGTCTGCCCCTGCTTGAATCGTGTCCACCAAAAAACATGGTAATAATATATATATATATATATATATATATATATATATATATATATATATATATATATATATATAGCCAGTAAAGTTTAGTTTCCTAGAAGTACATCCAATGAAACAACATGTGTCTACCAAAATAGTGCTCAATGAGTGAACAGAGCAGGTATATTAATTTTATTTATACAAACATTAATGGCTACATATGTGCATACATGTTTCTGTAATCACCCACGTTGGGGGATTACGTCTTCAGGCCAAGAATTACCGTCGAAAGTTATATTTCCACCAAATACATTTTTCTATTTCGTTTATCAAGTTAGAATACAACCTGGGTGGGAGTCATAAAAAACGGTAAAACGATCAGTGAGGTCTTTGAAGATAATAAACATCTTTTTCATTTCTCCTTCCCCCATCCAACCTAACTTTTGGTTTTATGGCATAAGGTACTTGAGAATTTAGTTTTCTTGTCTTAGAGTCTGTAAGTTAAGAACCTTAGCTATGGTCAACTAAATACTGACCGGTGCCTTTTAACCTACGTCCACCCACACATACACGCAACACACATACAACACACACATACACAGACACCGCCACACACACACACACACACACACACATTAATACATATATTCAAAAGCGAATCCATGCTGTACGCTATTTATTTTATTTACTGAAACTAGACAATAACTCTGAAACTACGCAGGAATAAAGTAAAAATTACATTAAGGTAAATAAACCAAAACAAAAAATAAATAAAATTAAATAAAAATAAAAATACAATTAAATTAAAACAAATAAACAAACAAAATATGAATAAATATAAAACACGAAAGTTATTTAAACCCCATAGGTACATGTGGGGTTTAGATAACTTTCGTGTTTTATATTTATTCATATTTTGTTTGTTTATTTGTTTTAATTTAATTTTATTTTTATTTTTATTTAATTTTTTTTTTTTTTTTGGTTTATTTACCTTAATGTAATTTTTACTTTATTCCTGCGTAGTTTCAGAGTTATTGTCTAGTTTCAGTAAATAAAATAAATAGCGTACAGCATGGATTCGCTTTTGAATATATGTATTAATGTGTGTGTGTGTGTGTGTGTGTGTGTGTGTGTGTGTGTGTGTGTGTGTGTGTGTGTGTGTGTGTGTGTGTGTGTGTGTGTGTGTGTGTGTGTGTGTGTGTGTGTGTGGCGGTGTCTGTGTGTGTGTGTGGCGGTGTCTGTGTATGTGTGTGTTGTATGTGTGTTGCGTGTATGTGTGGGTGGAGGTAGGTTAAAAGGCACCGGTCAGTACTTAGTTGACCATAGCTAAGGTTCTTAACTTACAGACTCTAAGACAAGAAAACTAAATTCTCAAGTACCTTATGCCATAAAACCAAAAGTTAGGTGGGATGGGGGAAGGGGAAATGAAAAAGATGTTTATTATCTTCAAAGACCTCACTGATCCTTTTACCGTTTTTTATGACTCCCACCCAGGTTGTATTCTAACTTGATAAACGAAATAGAAAAATGTATTTGGTGGAAATATCACTTTTGACGGTAATTCTTGGCCTGAAGACGTAATCCCCCAACATGGGTGATTACAGAAACATGTATGCACATATGTAGCCATTAATGTTTGTATGAATAAAATTAATATATATATATATATATATATATATATATATATATATATATATATATATAGTCTTTGAAGTTTGTAACCTTTAAAACTATAAAAAAAAATATTTTTTATCATTCGTTAGAAAACCATCCAGTCAGCAAGTCATTTAATCACCCGCAATCACTGCATCAACTCGCTCTCGAATTTACTATAATACCAATAATTTATTTTTCAAGGGATCATCAGTTGTTTACCATAAAACACTGTTTCGGGGATTTAAAAACAAAACAGTACATCACATCATGGCTCCCCAGAAGTGTGGATCAAACACCACCACCCCCAATCCCAGGAAGAAGACATGTCACAAACATTTGATCCAATTTCCTATTCTTAATTGCAATTACTAACCTTTTCATACTATAAAAATGAATTTCTTACCTGTGCGATTCATCAATTTCCACATTTAAAATGGATACATTTTTTAATTTTTTAATTTATCAGTCTTGTATTTATAAGAGTAGGATTAATCCATTTAACTACTTATCACCCCCACTATTATTAGTATTTAGTATATTTACATTCTTATTAGATATAATTAGATATAATTAGATATAATTAGAAATAATTAGATATAATTAGATATATAAAGGTTACATTTTACATTTATATTTACATTCTTATTAGATATAATTAGATATATAAAGGTTAAAAATATTTTTACATATATACATTCTTTTTATAATATAAATTTATTATATGTAATTATAAATACATTTTATACATTTATATATATATATATATATATATATATATATATATATATATATATATATATATATATATAATAGGAATGTATGTATGTATTTTATCTATATACTTATAAAACTCTGTGGACTGTCTGCAGCTGCTTAAATCCTGTCCAACAAAAATCATGGTAATAATATATATGTGTGTGTGCGTGTGTGCGTGTGTGTGTGTGTGTGTGTGTGTGTGTGTGTGTGTGTGTGTGTGTGTGTGTGTGTGTGTGTGTGATCTTTGGTATAATTATTTTCCTCTATCATACTTCTCCTTCTCCTTCTCCTGAGGAAGTCCCTCGAAAATGGTGATGAAACGTTGAGAATTTTCTAAAAAGACCACAGGTTTTCGTTCCTTTTCTCTCTCTCTCTCTCTCTCTCTCTCTCTATATATATATATATATATATATATATATATATATATATATATATATATTGTGTACAGAAAGTTGTTAAATTCGTCTGACGAATATTGGCTGAAGAGAGCTCGATAAGGATACCTTAAACGGGCCTTATTATCGGGCTTGAAACCGACGGTACCAATGACCTGTCTCAACTAACAACTTTCTGTACACAAAATATAAGTACGCTCTTAAAATTTGGATTTTCCTTTTAATTGAGCACTCTGCTGGAATTCTTTTTCCAAAAAAACTAATCATATATATATATATATATATATATATATATATATATATATATATATATATATATAAGATTGTTGAATTTTTATTTATTTTTTATTAGTGATTAATTTCTTTCTTATTACTGAACGTTTTTATTATAAGAAAGGAGTTATTTGCCCTTTGTTTACCTTATTTTCTTCAACCACATTTTTAGGACGTATTTACTTCTTTTTTTTTAATTATTAATTATTAATTAATAATTACTACGTGCATAAAAGTAAGACTTACTTTCATGCACGTAGTAATTATTAATTAATAATTAATATTTTATATTTTAAAAAATAAATAAATAAATATACATATAAAGTTATGAAAATATATATGGCAGTTAAACTACACAGAATATTCAGCGTTTCATTCTTGTGAGAATTCATCAGGCATAAGAATGAGACGCGGAATATTCTGTGTAGCTTAGCTGCCATATATACTTTCATACCTTACTACCTAGCTCTACGTATGTATCGAGCACTGTTGAAGTAAATACTGAAAATTTACGCCTGAAATTATATCTTTGTATATTAATTTATGTGATTAAATAATGTGATTAAATAAAGTAGTTATATATATATATATATATATATATATATATATATATATATATATATATATATATATATATATATATATATACTAGCAGTTCCGTCCGGTTTTATGTACTGTTCATAACGTTATGTGCATACTTATATATTAAAAAGTCTGAATATGTACGGTAATGCTTTTCTGTATAATAGGCTTCCTTAACTATCATAGAGACTGTAGAAGTTGAATTTTTTAAACTTTGACTCCAATTTTAACCACTTAACACTTATTATTTTGGGCTCAAATTATAATGTTTGACCCATGTCCAAATAACCTATATCTAAAATTTCAAGTTTTTAGATCCAAAATTGGCGGAGGAGTTTGGTAGAGTCTACAAAGGTTAATTCTGTAAACGTTGACCTCTTGCCAGCCAAATTTTCGCCCAAAAACTGGTTTAAAAGCTTGCTGCATGTCTGAATACCCTTTATGTAAAATTTCAAATGTTTAGACTCAAAATTGGCTTAATAGTTTGCTAGACACTTTTGAATTTTGACTCCTTCAGGGCCACATTTTTAGCAAAAAAAAACGATTAAAAATCTTGTCTTATGTCTGAATACACTTTATGCAAAATTTCAAATATTTAGACCAAAAATTGACTGAGCAAATTGGTAGAGACTGCAGAGGTCAATTTTTTTTTCAATTTGACATCAATTATGACCCCTTAACATTTATTGTTTTGGGCGCACATCAAATTATAAAGTAAGATCCATGTCCAAGTAACGTATATCTAAAATTTTATTGGCGGAGGAGTTTTGTAGAGTTCTCAAAGGTCAAATCGTTTAACTTTGGCCCCTTAACAGCCAAATTTCTGGCCGAAAACCGATTAAAAAGATTTTCACAAATCTCGATACCCCTTATGTCAAATCTCGCGTCTGTAGACCGAAAATTGACAGAGTTATTTTGTAGGGAAGTGTATACAGACAAACAGACAGACAGACAGACAGACAGATATTTTCACTTTTATAGATATATACATTGCTCTTTTATATATTTTTCTATTATCTCAGTATTTCTTATCTGCTTTTTAATCTCTCCCTAATCCTATTTTTTACCTTTTTTCTCTCCTTCCCGTTTTTCTTTCTTTTTTAACTAGTCTGGGTACCCGGCGTTGCCCGAGTGTTTGGAGGTGTGGGTTGAGCAATAAAAAAAATAGTGATAGTAGGCAAGCAGGCTCGAACCTGTTTCGTGAAGGAGGAAAAGAATGTGAAAAAAAGTGACGTCTTCGCCGTTGCGTCTATCGCCAAGCCGGAAGTGGCGGAGGTTTAAATTAAGGCTAGTCAATCGAAAAGAGGTGATGACTTTCGAAAATATCGGTGAAAAAAGCGACCCCTTCCTGTGGAAAAGTGCCCAGTTGAGGGTGAAGGAATTAATGTTTTTACCTAATTTTTCGATATTTGTCGTCCGAAGGGTCGAGCTTCAAACCGATACCAATCTAGTGAAAATCCGCCGCCTCAGTCGAAAGTTTTAGGCTGACATACATACATACATACATACATACATACATACATACATTTAAATAGACAGGTGAGATTCATATTATAGATGATCGTCATATTTTTTTAATGATCCCCATTATCAATTTTGGTTTCGGTTTCGATTCTAACTGATGACACTCAAATTATATATATATATTTTTTACTTTTAAAATCATGACTATGTATTGAATACAGTATAATATGAAATAATCGATAGAGAATTGACTCTGTAATAATAAATATGAAATCTGCGTAAATTTAAATATATTCAAGCGTCATTTATGACCGCCCCTACTAGTTTGTTATAAAAATTACACTTGTGAACAATCGAACATTGGATTTCATTCACTTGTGATTGCATTCGAATTTCTAAGAACCGCTTGTATAGCCTCATGAGGATCGTGGACACACTCGGTCGGTTAACCTTAGTAGACAGAGGCGCCACGGACCGCACTGATCACTCAACTGTGTAGTTGTAACGTTTCTAGTGGCCACTTGTTGCAGAGCTGACAGACTCGCGAGAGGAATTCAACGAAGAACCTTAACTCTGTTCTGGCCATCTGCACGATAAATGCTACCCGACTCTCGCTAAGTGGTGCAACCTTAATAGAGTCAAATTTAAATTCTTTTCTGCATATATTTTTGTGCTATTATATCACCATATACCACGGTAAAAGACCAATTGGGTATAAAAGTCAATAAGATTGTCGGTAAGAGGAAGAACAATTTTATGAGTTGATTGGGTTATATGGGGCGACTTGATATTTTCCTTGAAAACGACTATGCTGTATTCAGCTAGGAAGCAGCTATGCGGCATTGTGTTCCTTAGATGTTAGGTGTACAGGAATAGAAAGGAAAATGCTTTACAGTAGTTATAGATATACAAGCATCATCTCTTTTGTGAGAAAGAAACTGAATGGAAGAGATCCTCCTCCACTAGATTACAAAGTCAATTCTGTATTCTGTCAAAGAAAAATTATATACTTTGAGCGGCACTTCTTCGGCCGTGACTTGTGATGAACTGTCTAAATTTTTGGTATATAGTTACTCCTTTATTTTCGGTGTGGAGTTACTCCTTAATTTTTAGCGTGGATTTACTCCTTAATATACTTTCTGGATGTCCATTTTTGTTATCTCTCACTAGATTGCCAAGTTGATTTTGTACTTTGTATCGACAATAAAGTATCATATGTGTCTGTAGTACTCTAATACACTACCTAAGGACGTATCTGACTCTTATATACTATAATTGCATTGTGCCAGATACTTTCTGGAGCGATAGGATAATCCAACTATTCCAGCAATTTTAGAAACGAATTGAATGTAAATATTCCATTTCAAGTATAGAATAAAAATCATTCCTCAACTTTGGCAAAACGAGAATCCGAGCGTTGGTAGCGAAAAGAGGAAATGCTAGTATTCAAAGTGTTAAAAGTGAAAAAAAAAACACTTATTCTTCATGGCACCCCATGTTACAAATGCACACGAATTGAACCGTATATCTTTCTTTAAATATTGATGAATAAATTTAAAATAAAATCATGTCCGGGTACTTTAGTTTGATTTGATTCTATCTACAATGTAGTTCCATTGCGACATCTAAGTCAAAAGAAATAATACTTTTTCATCTCTCACACTTTCTAGTTTGATGACAAAATATAGGAAACTATTTCTATTAGATATATATCACATTCTGCTCTTCTCCCTTTCCTTTAAATTACGATAAACAATTTTCTAAAAGAAATATACTTGTCAAATCTATTTGTTTTTATCGTTAGGCTGCACTCTCCTCTTTTTGCGCTCAATTCTGTGCAGAGAATTTTCGACATATACTTACCAGCAATCGATGCGTTCTTTACGTTAAGTTCGACAGAGTGTGAAGTATAAGTTTTAGGTCAGGGATCGGCAACATTTATATATGTAGTCATGGAGGAGGGCCAAATAGCTATGGCTGCAGTGTCATGCAGGAGATGTTATTATATATGTAAATAAATTTAACAAAAGTATGGTAATCTCCAGGCAAAAAGAGAGATATTTTAATTTCGACGCGATATATTCAGACTCCTAACTGTCACTTTGGTTTGGTTTGCCTATCTTTAGATCGTGCCCAGGGTAAGATAGCGGGCCGGACAAAATTCACTCGCAGGCGGGATGTGGCCCGCGGCCCGGGGGTTGCCGACTCATGTTCAAAGTGGTCCTAGTGGTACATACCACTGTATAACCGTATATATATAAATCTGTGTATTCATGTTCATATTGCTACCCGGCCGTCTCGTCTAGTGCCTCTTTTGTGTGCGCGCTTGTATATAAGTGTCAATTTGTATGTGCGTAGTTTGTTTTTTTTTTTCTTGTATGTATACTGTTCATTCAGCGGGTGACTGCGTCAGTGTGTGCGGTGTTTACACATATACAACTACACATATAGATATAGTTCACACATATACAACTACACATATAGATATATTTCAACAAACGGGAAAAATAACATAACAAGTGCCAGTTCTTTTGACGTGATGAATAACATATTTTCTGTCGAGCACATCAGATAAAAGGGAAACATACCTGCTTGATAGTTCTTTGTGGTTGTTCTGCTCAGATAAATACAGGGTGACCCAAAAAAACGGGCCCCAAATTTAATTAGTCCCCGTTTCTTAGTGTTTTGTCCGAATGAAATGAAACTTTGGTCATAACTAGTTTATTATATTCAAAACATCACATCAAAACACTAGGGTCTTTCGCATTTTTCTCCGTTCTACAGCATATCTTCTAGATGGCCTCCATTTAGCTTTTGTTTTTTTTGGGGGGGGGGGTCACCCTGTATTTCTCCCTTTGAAGGAAACACCACACAAAGGTCATAATTTTTATATAACATTTATTTCCTGTTTGTGGGTTTCCTTCGGGGTTGCACGCATTTCTCTGTAATTCTTACATTCTTCTAGTTGGTCCAGTCGAATGCTTCACCGACTGACGGGCAAACTCCAACCACAACTTCCTCTGGCCGATTGCTCCTGGTTCACTAATTGACTCTCCTGATTACCATGTGTTTTGTGATAATATGGTAACCATTTATTTGTTAGTTGTTTGACGTCACGCTACCAGGTTAGTCATATTGTTTTTTATTAACTGTATTTTATTATTATAAACAAAAATTCCAAGCTTTAATTATAAATATTTAACTTTATTGCTTTAACTATTTCTCTTTTAACATTCTTCTGCTATCGAAAACAATTTCAAAATATTCCTCTGCCATAAAAAAAAACATTTCAATAACATTTTTCTTTATTTTCTATATTCAATAGCATTGTCACATGTCACAGCGCTACTTCTTGCATCCTCGATGCTATCTAAAAGTCCGGTATCCAACATTAGAAGATCTAACCTCCCAGGCTTTACCTTCTCTCTTTGAGAAGCGGTTTATTCATGGCGCATTTACGATGACTGGGCTCCTGAAGTATTTTATGCCAGCGCAAGAGTGCTTTACCATATTGTGCGCTTGTCTACCATCTTCTACCTTCTGGACGTGCTATAGTTTTATGCGATGAAATGGAGTTAAGTGACTTTTTCTTTACGCCTAGTAAAAGTACAATTACGAAGCGCCTTCAATAAGTTTCCAGACTTTTTTTTCGTATGGGCACTTTTATTTATAGTACACACAATATCTGAAAGGCCCCATGGAAGTTCTCTTGTGTGAACGTGTCAGTGATCCTCACCACAGCCTCTTTCATCTCCTCAATTGTCTCATAACGACAGACTCTAATGTTTTCCTTGAGCTTAGGGAATAACCAAAAGTCACACAGCGCAAGGTCTGAACTATAGAGAAGGTGAGGAACTGTCTTAATGCTCATCAAATTGTGACAAGGATGGAGTTGTTGACTAGTGCATTAGTGTAAATCTTTCACGTCTTCGGTTCCTCGCAAATAATTGTGTACAGTTCCCACACTGACATCAAACTGTGAACATATTGACTCTGTAGACACACGATGATTCTTATTCATAAAATCTATTATTTGGTCAATCAACTCTCGTGTTTTTACTTCTTTACTCCTCCCACCCCTCTCATTATCCTTCACAGACTCTGTGCCTTCCTTGCATTTCTTATGCCACTCCAAAACTGATGCTCGATTCAGTATGTTTTGCGTATCGTTCTTCTAAAGTGTCCTCATATCCAGATTGCATTTTTTAAATTCGCCAGCTGTGACAATCAGACTTTAGTAGGGTGTATTCCTTTTGTAGGTGTTCATTTGAACCTGAAATCACAAAAATTAATCGGTCATATAATAAGATGTACAGGAATAGCATATTGAATTTCCACGAGTCTATGACCATTTTAAATGTCTGTACAAAAGTTTGGAAACTTATTGGAGGCCTCTCGTACTGAATAAACGGAGTCTTTAATATGCCTATAACAATATTTCGCCCTTCCGTTACATAAATTAAAAAGAAATCCATGTTTATGAATTATATGTCATAGTCTGCATTTCTTACTTTTCGTCTTCTAAATCGACATGACTAAATTGTCAAACAAATCTATCTCTATAAACATCTGTTTATATTATGGTGACTAAATGAAAATAAATCTATATTCATGGATTGTTTGTAATAGACTTCATACGTCTTTATATATATATATATATATATATATATATATATATATATATATATATATATATATATATATATACTAGCATTTCAGCCGGGCGTTGTCCGGGTGTTTGGATGTGTATGTTGAGCAAAAAAAAGTGGTAGTAGGAAAGCAGGCTCGAACCCATACCGCAAACGAGGAAAAGAACGGGGTAAAACCTAACGTTTATGCTGTTACGACCACCGCCAAGCCGGAAGCGACATTTTTTTTTTAATTAAGGCTAGACAATCTAAAGGAGAGGATAACCTTCAAAAATATCGGCGAAAAAAGTGACCCCCCTGTAGAAAAGTGCCTAGTTGAAGGGGAAGATATTAATGTTTTAGCCAATTTTTCGATATTTGTCGTATGAAAGATCGAACTTTAAAACGATACTGATCTTGGTAAAATCCGTCGCCTCTATTGAAAGTGTAAGGCAGACACGCAAACAGACATACATACATACATTTATATATTGGTAACTAAAAATTTTCGACCCAAACTGATGAAAAAGCTTGCCCTATCTCTGAATACCCTTTATGTAAAATTTCAAATATTTAGACCAGAAATTGTCTGAGTAATTTGGAAGAGGCCGCAGAGGTCAATTTTTTTTAAATTTGATCCCTATTATGACCCCTCAAAATTTATTATTTTGGGCTCAAATCAAGTTATTAAGTTAGACCCATGTCCAAGGAACCTATATCTAAAATAAGTGCATAGACCCAAAATTGTCGGAGGAGTTTGGTAGAGTTCTCAAAGGTCAAATCATTGAACTTTGACCCCTTAGTCACCAAATTTCTGGCCAAAAACCGATCACATCGATTTTCCCAAATCTCAGTACCCTGTATATTAAACTTTGAGTCTGAAGACTAAAAATTGACAGAGTTATTGCGTAGGAAAATGTACACAGACACACACACACAGACACGTTCACTTATATATATATATATATATATATATATATATATATATATATATATATAGAGAGAGAGAGAGAGAGAGAGAGAGATAATGCGTTGTTTCAGCTTCAAACGTAATAATAGATAATAAATAATAACTACTACGTATTTCATTTTATTTTATATATATATATATATATATATATATAAGTGAACGTGTCTGTGTGTCTTTGTGTGTGCCTGTTTACATTTCTCTACGCAATAACTATATATATATATATATATATATATATGGATATATATATATATATATATATATTGTGACGAACACATTGATAAAACATTTAAATTGTGATGATTTTAAACTAAAAAGAAATACCATAAATACTCTCGCACTCATTTATTTTTCTCGCACTCTTTCATTTTTTACACATTTCTTTTAATCTGAACAAAAAAATGCAATTATCTCAGAAAAATATTTTTCATATTTTTCGTCACGTTTATTTTTATTTGACTTACAATTATCTTTTAATAAGTGACTGTTTTAAATTGATTTCAAAAATAATCTAATAAAAATACGCAATTACTTTTATGCAAACTAATTGGAATTCCAGTTTGTTTATTTGGCAAGTAAATGCATGTAACGGTCGGATAATTATCTCTACTATTATATAAAAGAGACTTTGTCTGTGTGTTGGGGGTGAGTACGTTCTCTATGGACTCCTAAATAGCTGGGCAGATATTTTTTTTTATTTTACACGAAGGTTCTTTATGTGCCTGGCAGTGTTCTTAGCTAGGTTTTTTATCGGAATGTCTTCGATAAGGATCTATAATCGATAATCAGAATAATCCGATGAAAGCAGGAGCAAGCGATTTTGACCAAAGTTAACACCTTATATAGCCTAACATCACATGTGCATTTGAGAAGTTTTATTACCACACAAGCAGAAAAGCCCGACATATAAAATCAACAGCAGGTTTTTTTATATGATAGGGGCGCGTTCGAAATGAAGGTTTCTGTTTAAAACACAACTGCACCATGATACTTGACTTTTTTTCATTTTAAACTTTAATTCAAGCTATTATCACCGCACAAGCAGTAAAGATAGGTAAAGTCAGGCATATACCATCAACAGTAGGTTCTTTGATATGACAGAGATGCGTTCGAAATGAATGTTTCGGTTTACAGAACAATTGAAGCATGATATTTGATTTTCGCATTCTAAACTTTAATTCAAGCCATTATATAAAAATAATAACTTTATAAAATCAAAAGTAAATTCTACAGTCAATGTAGACTGCAATGTATTATGGACTAAGTCACTGCGTGGAGGTATGTTTTTCCTTTATTTGTTTGTTTCTGCGACGTTACATATGTGTATGCCGATACCGTTGGATATACCTAATGACTTTATTTAAAACATCGACATGGCGAATTGGGTGGCCATTTCGGTATTTATAAATCCCTTTCGTAGATACGGACAGGTAAAATATTCACGACATCAGTTTATTTAACTCAATTTGATTGCAATTCTAATATATTTTCTGAGTAATCTTTCATTTCTTTTTAGTTATCAGGTTAGCATTGAATAGGTTCCTCGTGGTGCACCAGGATGAGCCCCCAACTAGAGCAGGCAATCAATCGATTTGATTGAAATGGGTGATTTCACTGATTTCGATGACAATAAAAATATGGGAGTGTGAAACATTCGTTGATCATTATTCAATCTTGGGCAACGTCGGGCTTCCTGCGAGTATTTTTTATAACTATGTGTATTCTTTAAAAAAAATTAAGGTTTCATGAATTTTTAATTTTTTTTTAATTATTGAATATTTTAGCATTCTGGAAAACATTTATTTAATATGTAATTAATATCAAAATTAACACATTTTTTCACCTAAGACAGTAAACGACCAATTTCTCTCCGATTTTCTCTCCTCTGATCTTGAGCACGTTGTACAATGGGGAATGGAGTGGCTGGTTACTTTTAATGCATCTAAAACCAGGCTTCTATCTTTACATCATCAACGTTCTGATCCCCATCTGGCATCAATTGAAATGAATGGCTCTCGTCTTGAGGAGGCCTCAAGTTTTGACAAGCTTCTGGGCTTCACCTTTACTCCTGATCTTAAATGGAACACGTACATCAAATATGTTGCGAAGGCCGCTGGAAAAATGGTCGGATCCTTCTATCGATCCAGTAGATATCTCACTGCTGATGTAATTCTCTATCTATATAAGAGCCAGGTATGTCCAAGGATGGAATACTGTTGCCACATCTGGACAGGAGCTGCTAGAAAGGACTTGTCCTACCTTGATAGAGATCAAAATAGACTTTGTAGCCTCGTAGGTGATGTCCTTTTCTCTTCGCTGCAACCTCTATCTTACAGAAGAGATGTTGCGAATCTGTCTCTGCTTTATCGTTATTTTCATGGAAAGTGTTCGACTGAGCTTCAATCTATGGTCCCCCCCCTCGCCAAACTTTCACAAGAAACACTCGTCTAGCTGAAAACACTATCAATAATTCCCCCACTCTTTATCTGTGCCTAAACCTAAACGTAGATTCCATGAACAAAGCTTCTTTCTTAGAACTGCACGCCTGTGAAATTGTCTTCTGTTTTCCTGCTTTCCAGCTGACTACAATATGGTTGTCTTCAAGTCCAGCGTAAACAAGTTTTTGATGAGCCGTTCTACTTGTTAACAAATTTACCGAATTTCCATTACTAACGATTAGTTTATTGTGCAACTGACTACTGTACACTCTTAACCCTTATCATACTAGCAGGACGTGTGGAAATTCCACGGAATGAGAAGTACATTTAGTCAACAAATATGTTTTGATAAAGCTGATATTTTTCTGGATAGCACAAAAAATAGTTTTTTCAACAGTAAAAACAATATAAATTTTATGGCCAAACTGCTTCAAAAGAGGCTAAATTCGCGACATTTGGCTTAAAAATGGCCAGTCTGACAACCCGTGAACAAAAATATGAGTTTGATTTTCCAGTTTCTATCGTCTCGCTTTCAAGTATCTAATTATTTAAAGCGTAACGTACGGATTAATTAAAAAAGGAACGATCAGAATAGTAGATAGATTAAGTGTAACTATTATAATAAACATATTCAATGCTAACCTGATAACTTTTAAAAAAAATGAAAGATTACTCAGAAAATATATTAGACTTGCAATCAAGTTGATTTAAATAAACTGATGTCATGAATATTAAACATGTCCGTATCCACGTACGAAAGGGATTTTTAAATACCAAAATGTCCACCCAATTCGCCATGTCGAGGTTTAAATAAAGTCATTAGATGTTCAGGTAGGTAAATCCAACGGTATCGACATACACATATGTAACGTCGGAGAGACAAACAAATAAATAAAGGAAAAACAAAAAAAAAGCAAAAATCCGAAGTATTTTTACACACACATGTGCTTTTTAAAAGTCTCTGTCGCCGCCACGTCATACTAGCGCCAGCCAGTACTTTCTTGCCATCGTATTTACACGTCCATCTTCCCCTATCGCAACTTGCTTCTCCTCTCGACCACGTGCTGAATTTTTCTGTCCTTTTTTATGTGATACAAGCTCGAGCATACTTGCCAATTTTCTTTAACGGCTACTGCTGCTGATATTTTTGCTAGCCAGCTATCCTTCGTTGCTGCTGATTTTCTCACACGCGCCCATAGAGCTCTGTTCCGCATATAGTTGCAGTGTTTGTTTGTGTTTTTGTTTTTTATTTGTTTTGTTTATTTGTTTTTTTTTTTTAGAATCTGCTTTCTTGGCAGAAAGCGATGACTCCTTCAGGAGATTGAATACATTCGCATAGCGCGCATAATTCATTTTCGATTTTAAAAAAATTCATATTTATATGAATTTGACAATTTCATTTAAACTTGTCGTCTATTGACAGCTGATTAGCTGATCGCGTCGACATGTTACTGCTACTGATCGTTACCGAGCGGAAGATGCTAATAGAAAGTAGCCTGAAATTAGGTACCGGATTTTGAAAGAGAAAATTGAATTAAAAATATAAAAATGATATACATATATGAAATTATAAACATTTGATTTAGAAACTCGTATATAAATTGTGCTATTAGTTTTTATTTTTTACTTTAACTGCAACTAAACATTCGCCCTTAAATTAACGATTTTCATAGCTTTTCAGATATGCTGAAAACGAATATCACATTTAAATTTGAGAGACAAATTATTTTCTGGATATTAACACCTTTATCATCCAATGTAATCAGTTATTTTTTCACTGGTGGCCATGTTTTTTCCAAATGAACAAGTACTAATGCGCATGCGTGTTACAAAATACCCCCATGTCGATGGCCACCGAAATTCATTAATACATTAGAAACAAATGTCTTAATATCCAGAAAACTACGTGTCTGAATATGATATTCTTTTGTAGAATACCTGAAAACCTTATAAGTCGTCAGTTTATAGGTTAATATTGAGTTGAACATTCACGTTGACACACCGGTTCTCGTCAGATTACCGAAGTTAAGTAACGTTGAGCCTGGCCAGAACCAGATAGGTGACGATTTGGGAAGGCAAGGTGCTGCATATACCGCGAGGTAAAATACCAGGTTGAAAAACTGGCGCGATCTATTGGTCTCTCGATGGTAGATGGGATTCTCTTAAGCCATGATAGGCACCCCATCTAGTGATGGCGTCACGATAAAAAAAAATACGTTTGATAGCCTTGTCGAAGCATCAAGTATTCAGCTACCGAAACGATTTTAATTACACTACAAACTCGTGTAGTGCGTTCAATCTCGGCTGCGACCGCACTGCATGGATGAATCGAGTTGCAGTTTAAGTAAAAACTTACTGAAATTGTTATATCGTGCCCAGCAAAGGCGTGTACTTAAACTAGTTCGATTATAAGTAAGAATGAATATTATTCGTCTTGACAAGAGTCCAGCAAAATCAGTCAGGTGTTTTGCAGATTGTGTTTTTTTTTTCTTCTTCAATTTCACAGACGTCTATATTTCGAGTCGGTTATGTGAACAATAAGATTTCAGTTCAGCTGGAGTCATTCAGTAGAATTATATTCAAACATTGATCGAGCGCTATTAATCGTCTGTTATAAAAGATACTCTGTTGTATTTATTACGAGTTCAAGTGGAATCTCTGTCTCTGACACAAACTTGCATGGAATAGAAAGCGACATTGAAGAACTCGTGTCGTCTTTGCGTAAGTACTTTCACTCGTTTATTCCAAGATAAAGTGGTTCAATTATATATATATATATATATATATATATATATATATATATATATATATATATATATATACTAGCGTGACCCCTGCGCAGGCGCCGCCCGGGATAGATGTACCTAAGAAATTCAGCTCCAACCTTTTAACCTCAAACATGTATTTTTACTCAACTTTAAGTACTATAAGTGTAACACAGTGCGGACGCGCGTATGCAAATGCCGAGCCATGTGCGAAATGACGTCACGGTAGGGGAAAAGAAAAGGACTATAAAAAGAACGTATGCACGAACAGAAGAGCACGTCCGCGAACACGTTCGAGAGCATGTTCGAGATGACAGAGGTCAGACAGAAGGAGGGGGATCACGTTCGAGACATGGTTGACGTCACAGCCGTAACGAGAAGTCACGCGTGGTGGTAGGATGAGAGATAAAAGCACGGCCACCGAGATATAGAAGGCCTGTTAACTGAAAAATGCCTGCAGGCAATGTAGGTAAGATTCGTCGAACTGTTACTATGGCGGCATTTTTAAAAAGAGCATTAAACATGTTAAAAAGAACAGAAAAGAAAGGAACCCAATTCGATTAATAATGAAACTTAACTTTATTCAATATAAAATATAAATATTATCTAAGTAAAATTACGTAATTTTAAAGCAATATACAATCTAATACTTGTAAAACTGAATTATGAATTTAGGGAACAAACAATTAAAGAAACATAAAACACAAACAATTTTTGGCTTTCGGGACAAGATCACAGTGTAGTATCTGTTCTGATGCTACAATTCACCTTTTCTGTCCTCGGCCAGTGGAGGAGAAATCCTTCATGACTGAGACAATTTTTATTTTTGTTTCTATCCAGAGTGTCCCTTATTGGGGAGCTGGGTTTTCCCGCACAAGATTATATGTTGAAATATTTAAATAACTATTACTTTTAATACAGAAATTATATTTAAAGTTTTGGTTTTCTGTTCTTCTATGTTCATTTTTTTCCCCATGTTTTTCATCAAAATGTGTAGCGTATTTTCATCAGTTACATGGTTAGGAATCCTATACTCCGCTATAGTTTTCATTTTCATATCAGTGCAGAATACATGAATACGGAAATGAAGTTCACATAACTACTAAAAGACAATATTACTATGTGAACATTGGTAAAAAACTAAGAAAATAAAGTAAACATCTACGATATTAATTCAGGGTGGTGCTACATTTGGGAGGGGACATTATTATTATTATTTCACTCACTAGGCGTTGTCTCACAGGCCATCATCAGTTATCGCTCACCAGCAGTAACCTGTGGTATTCGCTGGAGACCGCGTGACAACAAGTCTCCCCAGATTTCCAATGTTCTCCACCTCTTGACCACTCGTGCAATGATTGCACGTTATCGTAACAGCCGTTTGCCATTGATTTCTTGTTGGCGTCGGCCATTAGTGTTTCCTGGGGTTATGGTGACAAAATGCCTCCCCAAGGTACCAGATTTTAATTGCACACTTCCAGTGGAGGTCTTATTAGTACACTCCCACCTCGGCCTTTCCATCCTTCCTGACCCTTCACAACTAGTTGGTGTGGTGCCAGTCGATGTCATCTACAGTTTTTTTGTTTTTTTTGTTTTTTGTTTTTGCATTTTTTGCACTTCACGAGGAACGTGGACCCTGCGTAAACGGGTTTTTATTTAATGGCTGCTCCCTGAGCTTTTCTCTCACTTTCTTCGAATATATCCCCTACATTTTTTTTGTAATGGAGCATGTATTTTATTTTTTGCCTTTTTTTTTTTATTTATTTAATAAAATTTGATTCATGCTTTTATTTCGTGCTGGTTTTTATTTTATTTTTATTTTGTTTTAATTTATTTTTATTATATTATATTTTCCACACTAATATTTTTATTTTTTGTTACATTTATTTTTTCATACATATTCAAATAATGCTTTTGTCTTTTTTTATTTTACCTCAAATAGTACCTTCAAAAAAGATGTCGTGATTAAATAAAACAATGAAAACCTTTTGCGTATTCGCTTTTTAGGGAGCAACCATTAAATTAAAACCCGTTTACGCAGGGTCCACATTCCCCGTGAAGTACATTTTTATTATTGTTGTTGTTGTTGTTGCTGTTGTTGTAATAATAATAATAATAATAATAATAATAATTATTATTATTATTATTATTATTATTATTATTATTATAATAATAATAATAATAATAATAATAATAATAATAATAATAATAATAATAATAATAATAATAATAATGGTGCTAGTGCAGTGTACGCACTGTGCTATATTTTAGATAGGATTTTCAAGTTAAATTAAATGGTTATGGTATCTTTTTTTCTATTAAATTCTTAGGTGAAAGTGCAGAATAGTTAGAAAGTCCCCTCCTGTTAAGAATGGCTTTCTAAATAACGTTATTATTTCAGCACGGTGCGTACAACATTTATTTACCAGATAAAACACAAGAAAATATGTGAACTAAAATTTAATGTACTCTTTATCTTTAGTTCATATCAAAACTTTAATTGAGACTGATTAGTTCATGAATTTTAAAGATGAATTTTGTTCGTGTGTCTCTGGAGAGAATTTCCCATTTCAGTCACGTAAATTATTTACAGATAAAATGCTATAAAAAAAACAAAAACTTTTAAGTTTTAAATATATTTCAAAGAAATGAATTACGCCCGGTGCTAAAATATTGAATTCATCGATCGTTTAAAAAAATAACTATCACGAAAAATGCTTCTAACTTAAAATATTTGGAAATACTTAATGAAAAGTTTTATTTATTATTAAAAGAACGGACTGAAAAATATTCTCATAAAAATTGTTTGTTTTGCAGTTAAAACAAATAAATAAAATGAAATATTCGATTTTCTTCGATAGAAATAAAAATTAAAAAAACAATCCACTTACTGTTATATTTTGTTAGATTAAAATTATCCCAATGTGCAATTATATAATTATCCAAATGGAGAATTGTTTTTCTCTTTAGGAGAATAAAAAACATAATTATAACAGCCACAAATATAAGGCAACGAAAAATATATTTTATGACCACGTGGTCTTTAGGAATCTTCGTGCGTTTACCTACATGTTGATCTGGTAATGACGTCACTGCTCTTTCGGTAACCGTGATAAAAGTCTTTTCTTAAAACCTGAAACAAGAGTTCAAGTTCTTTCCTCTTTCCTACTCTTTGTCTCCTTTGCAACTGGGTCTACAACGTGCTGGGTCCCGGGTGTCTACGTGTTAGCGCGTGTGTAAATCGCGTGTAACGTTCCATAAGTATTGATTTTAGTCCTCTATTATTATAACAAGTATAATGAACATTTGCTCGTTCTTATTATTTCATAGCCAAGAAAAGAGGATTCTTGGAAGAACGTACTTCGGGTAAAGGTGCCGTACTCTATAAATGCGAACACTTTTATATTCTTTCATATATAAAATTTTAAAAATATTAAAATATAAATAAAAATATACATACATAATCTAGTCATCCGCCGTCAGCTGTTTTGAGGTTTCACGACTTATGAATATAGTTGAACGTAGCAAGTGTATAAACTGCAGAATTCGAAACCCGAACGCCGGATCACTTCAAATCGTGACCTATGATGGCTGAATGTCTCACAATCTACAGGATACTCTAGTGGCAGTGGATGAAATTATATCTCTCAAATGGTGGCTGCTCTGACGAACTGCAAGCACTTGTACCTCCTCGATGTGACTACCCCCGACAAACCCGACAAGCAACTAAGTCCCAACCTTTTACAGTATAGATCCCTAGGTGTAAGAAAGCCTTTTACTCCAATAGTTTCTTCCCCAGAACTGCAAGTCTTTGGAACTCCCTTCCGGGATACTGCTTTCCCAACTGTACTGATATGCAAAAGTTCAAATGTAATGTGAACAAACATCTTTCTACTCATCTCCCTTCATAATGCCCCCGCAAATTATGTCCCTGATAGTAGCCCCCTACTTCAAAGTAGCACTTGCCTTATTTGGGGTGAAGATTGAATAAAAAAAAAATTTTTTAATTTTTTAAATGAGTTTTCAATCGGTTTACAAAGTTATGGCATTGATTAACTAGAGAACTCAATTATTTTACGGAAAGGTATTGCATTGTGTCGGTCACGTTGCTATATAAGCTAAGCGATCTTTCTTTTTCTGAATCCAATTTCTGATTGTCCAATGTCAGTTTTGCAACCCGACGATTATTATTATTATTATTATTATTATTATTATTATTATTATTATTATTATTATTATTCACTAGGTGTTTTCAAACAGGCCATCAAAGATTTCTCTTTAAGAAATATATGTGGGGTTCCCTGGAGTCTGAGTGATAACAAGTCTCCCCAGATTTCTAGTACCATCCACCTCTTTCGATAACAATTGCAAATTAATTTGCGTTACCGCAACAGCTGTTTACCGTTGATCGCTAGTTGGTGGTGACCATTGATGTTCACTGGAATTGGATGGTAATAAGCCTTCCCAATGTTCCAGTCCCCCTCGCACTCATTCAGTGGAGGTCTGGCTCGTGCTTTTACTTTTCGGTCATTTCATCCTCTTGATCCTCCTCCACTATTTGGCGTGGTATCAGTTGCTACTGACACTTTGGGGGAGGGGGATAACTTTTACTGTTTCAGTTTTCTTGATTCCATATAGTGTTTCGTTGTGTTTCACTTCTATGGCAGTTTCTATATGTCCGGCTAACGCCAGTAGATAACGTATATTAGTCTCCACAGAACTAATGAAAGCGCTATATTACAGAGGTTTTCCTTAATATTTCATCATTATTATTATTATTATTATTATTATTATTATTAATGAAAGCGTTATATTACAGAGGTACTATGCTCGTTTGTAGCTTATATGTGTAGAGTATGAATTTTAACAGAGAATAGCGGAAGACTTTAAGAGAACTCGTGACATTGATACGTAAGTACTTACACTTATTTATTCCAAGATAAAGCGTTTCACTTACATATATATATATATATATATATATATATATATACTAGACTACCCGTGACCCGTTGGGTCAGTATATTTTATTAGCTATGGAATTAATGTATGAGCGTGACACTTGTGACGTAAAGAAAATAGTTTTTGTGACATAGCAGAAACATTTCTATGAAAGTATATTAAAATGAAAAACGAATATAGATAGATTTGTATGAGTCGTTCTGTTTATAATTGCTTATTTTCGAAAAAATAAAACTTACAGCCATGAATTATAAGTGGTTTGCCATAAGTAAATATGCACTGAACAGATACCATAATACTTAAGGTTAAATTCAAATTTTGATATATCTTTTTTACATGAAATTATTAGTTGAAAGTACAGAATAGTTAAAAAACACTCTCCCCGTGTTAAGAATGGCTTTTTAAATAGAAAATGAAAATAAAATGTAACTTTTTCATTTATTTTAAACAAACATCCATTGCCCATTGGATCAAATATTTAATTTATATGTTAATAATAAAATCAATAAAACTAATTAAGACAATGCTGAAAACGATGTAAAAGAAAAAACAGAAAGTATTAACAATTGTTTATTTGGATAATTTAAACGCGAAAAAAAACAATTGGGACGCTGAAAACGTACACAGTAAAACAATAGGTTTTATTGACAAGTTGATTATTTACGCTGTTATGGGTCTATGTTTGTGTACGCATGCGTAACCGGAAGTCGTAAACCGGATGTTGGGTTACAACACCCTTTACAAAGTCATTTGAGTTTTATAATTATATATATATAATATATATATATATATATATATATATATATATATATATATATATATATATATGGCGTAATCGTGTCTATATACGACATAATCGTATATATACACGGTTCTTGTCAGATCACCGAAGTTAAGCAATGTTGAGCCTGGTTAGTACCAGATGGGTTACCATTCGGGAATTCTATGCGCTATATGTGCTCTCCGCTTATCTCGGCATTTGTTTCGTCCTGTACATACACTTCACCTTGTTGTATAAATAATAACATCTAATAAATAAAATAACATCTACAAATAATACCATGTGGCGCGAATCATTGCGCCCTCTAAGGTTAACAATTCCCTGTGAGCCCATGGCTTCCATCTCGCATCTTAGAATCATGCAGAGATCACGATAATCTCTCGTCACAGCTATAATGCGTTTCCATAAGCACATGACTCCTACGAGATAAAAGATCTTCCTTATAACATTACGAGAGCATTACGAATTACGAATCCGTAGAAAAATTCCACGAAAAAAAGAAATAAAAAAAATCCACGATCCTCTCGAAAACTTGAATAAATACCGACTGAAGCCTTGACTCTTCCGAAACTTTACTAGTTGACCCTTTACTCATAACCCAGTAGTGTGTCTTTTTTTCTATTTCTTACTTAGGTACACTGATTAAATTAAATTTCTTTCTTTTTCCGAATTTTATTATTATTATTATTATTATTATTATTATTATTATTATTATTATTATTATTATTAATAATAATAATAATAATAATAATAATAATAATTAACTAACATGTTCTTTCTTTTAAATTAATAATTATTTAAATAAACCCTACAAGGCAAAGATCTCTCCTTCTTTATTCTGCGAAAAAAATACATCTCAAAGAACAAGAAAACCCTGCACAATACTGATTGGATAAAACATCAATTACATAAAAATAATAATAAAAACAAACATTCCTTATACGCATTCACAAAGTTTCATCTCACCAAGAATAAAATTCCAAATAACAAAACACTGATTTGTGGAAACCCAAAATCGTCCACGTCATCAAATTCTGAAGTCGGCTGCATCACCTTTACCATTTCACAGAATATCATCAAAAAATTTAAAAAAAATCACAGTCGTTTACAAAAAATACATAGATATTTACAATTAAAATACATAGTCGTTTCCAAAAAAAACGACTCATTTATAAATTTCCAGACAATCCTTCATCGAAACAAAAGTTCAGCAACAAAATAACAGATCCATGGAAATTAAAATTGTCCACATCACCCAACTCTGGGGGTTTCTGAAACAAAAAAATCACCTTTTACTTATCTGAGTGATTATTATTATGGCCACTTCTGCCATTTATCCCACGTCAGGGCATTCCATTTGCTCCCTTACGCTGGACTGAAATACATTCCGCTCTGCTATATTGGAAAAACTTTTTTTTCCAGGCCGGTAACCGCGACTGCCTTCAAGGCATATGGCTCAACGGAAAATATCGGGATTTACACACATGAATTTTTCCATATTGATCCTACTTGTGTTTTTTTTTCTTAATCTAAAAAAACATACATATTAAAATTTCATTATACAGTTTACATTCATTTACATACAATGAACAACATTTTTCCACACCAGAAAAAAAATTCCTAAGAAAAAACACCGTACAAATTGGGGAAAAAAATTCACATTGGCAGAAATTGTCCGTTGTTTTACACAAAAACAACACGGAGTATGACAGTTTACAATTGCGACAATTACATATGCTAAATTCCATAACAAACTTTTTTGATTGACATGTTTCTCTTAAGCTGACAAGTCTTTTTAACCACACACTGTAACTAAAATTCATGTTTCTATTCTATTTCTTTTTTTTTCTTTCTTTCTGTTTTTCACATTTCTTGTATTAATATTCACAGGCAACACGAATTGAAACCAATAAATTGAGGTAATTGCAAGGATGCTGTGATGAAAGTGGGCTCTCTCTACCATGCTAGAAGTTACTCACACCTTACAGTATCCTGTATCTCTATAAAGCCACTATTCGTCTATGCATGAAGTATTGTTGTCACATCTGGGATGGTGCATCTGCTACTGGTCTCTCACTCCTAGACACGGCTCAAAGAAAAGTCGCTAAACTAATAGGTTCCGTACTTTCACCCAATCTCCAACCTCTGTCTTATCAACGAAACATGGCATCCTTGCACCTGTTTTACAGGTAGTTTAATGGAAATGGCTCTGACGAACTCAAAACGCTAGTAACCCCTCGACATAAATACTCAAGACAAACCCGACAAGCAGAAAAAATCCACTCTTACACTGTAGAGATATCTAAATGCCGTAAAGGTACGGGCAAAATTAATGCCGATGCTCAAAATATATAAATATTTTGACTCCATCCCCCTTTACTAAAAAATTCACCAAAAATCAGGAAATTAACCAATATTAATGAAATTTTCAGTATTTATCAAATAATTATCACGGAATATAATGAACTAATTATTTTTATTTTAGTGGAAATGTATTATTTTGATAAACAAAAAATACCTTTACTAAAGTTATGGGTTTCAGTAGTAAATAAAAACAAAATGCAAGAATTTATTTTTGCTTTTTTATATAAATAAAGCATCGTAATTAGTAACAATAAAAAATAAAATAATTTTTTCAGGAACATTACGAAAAAAGCCCCTATCAATGAATTCGATTTAACTCAAAGAAAAATTAATTTCTCGAACTACCGATATTACCATTGAATTAAGCATCGTTTATTTAATATTTTCATACAAAAAAATTATAATAGCAAAAATATTTCTACTTTTTTTAAATTACAGATTTCGCATAATTTTCATATGTAAGATTTTAATAATTTCCTTGCTCGCAAGAACGTGAAACTTTCGGCGGAACATAATTGTTATATAATTTCGAACAATATTTTTTTAAGAATCAATTTAAAAACAGGAACATAAAAAATAATTAAATTTAAAAAATGATAAAAATTGATACAAACGTTCAAAATAGGAATGTACGGATGTACATCTTAGAAAAAGAAATCTGACACCCCTACCTCCTTTTACTACCATGACTTCATTTTGAAACAGCGTTTCCATTGGCTATAATTTTTGGCTTTCGTATAATCGTGTTTACAAACCTTTTTTTGTTGCGTTTTTGGCGAACCGTAAAATTACTAGTTTTTTTTTTTCGGGGGGGGGCTAATTAAGTTATTTTTGGACAAACAAGATGTTTTTATATTTAATTCAATAATCTTAGGACTTTATTAATTATCTTTGAAATAGACCCAGAAAACTAATATTTATCTTTTAAAGAATTTTTACAATGAATTTATTTAACTTCAAAATTTAGCTGAATTGGTTAGCTCGCTGTGAGAACATTTTTTATAACTTTTTTTTTTTCACGTGCACAATTATTTTTTTTTCCTTTAGGAAATTAACTTTAATCTCTAATATTTTAAATACAATCAAAAAGCAGTCGGAAACCTAGAAAAAAATTATGATAAATCGGATTTCAAAACTAGGTCCCTCTATCCGCCCATTTTTACCCATACCTTCCTTCTACTCACGTAGCTTCTTCCCTCGAACTGCTAGACGTTGGAATTCCCTCCTGGACTCCTGTTTCCTTGACTCAGCTAATATGCAGAAGTTCAAATGTTATGTGAACAGAAATCTCGCTGCCCAATTCCCTACATAGTATCCCTGCAAACCTGGTCCCAAATAGTAGCCGCTTACAACTTAGTGGCACTGTCCGTTGTTTAAGGTGAAAAATAAAACAGCAAAAAAAAAAAAAACAAATAAGCATAGGGTGAATATGTTTATTAAAGAAAACGTTACAAAGTAGTTGTAATATTTGAAAAATTATTAAATGCAAAATTCAACCAATTTAATAAAGTAAAGCTAACGATCAACCGGTAAGTTTAAATTGAAAAACAATAACAAATACAGAAAAACATTATACGTCTTGGGAGATTCTTGAAATAGAAAAATGATCCCGAACGGGATGGCGAAAGAAATAACTAGCGTAGAGAAAATAAAATTATTCAATAGCGAATATTAAACGTAGTTGTCCAAAGCAAAATTTGGCAGCATCAATCCAGTCAGAAAAAAAAAACTTTGAATTGTAAAGTATTCCGCATGAAAAGTGATATTGTTAATCCAGTCAGGATCAGCAGAACGTAGTTCATTTCTTGCATCAAGACGAAAATCTATAACTGAAAAATTCAAAAAGATTCAATATATTTTATACAGCGATTCTTTCACCTGGTTGGCTCGTTCTTATCACGTCTAGCCATAAATATAATCGTCCAAATGTTTATGAACATAGCTTAACATGATTTAATACATTGTATGCATTGTATAATTCCCTAATGAATATTCAGCCTCGCATTATGCCAAAATATTACAACAGTACAATTTCAAGGAAATTGAAGCTGCCAGAAATCTTTTTAATGTCTACAATTATATAAATGCAACTTTGTCCATGCGTGTGCGAGTTAGTTCCTTACAGACTCTGAAACGGCTGAACAGATTTTCTTTAAAATTTACAGAGCTTTGGTGCATAAGTTTGAGAGTGATCTTAGTTAAGTTTGGTCTAGGATACCCCAGACAATTACCGATAATCGATAATCAAAACCGTTATTTTAATTTTTCTCTAACCGGTAAGGCCATTTTTCTCTGTCGTTGCTCAGCAACAATGATAGAACAACAGGGCGTGAAAATTCTACCGTGGGTAAGTAGATAACGTGTTTTGTTTTTTGTTTTTTTGTTTTTTGTCTTTTTTGTTTTGTTGTTGTTTCTTTGCATGACGTGATCTGTAGGTTCAAACGCTGCACGTAAATTTCTTAATTTTTTTATTAACTACAAGGAATTATATAAGGCTTAAAAATTTACGTGTTTTTCTTGTTTTTGTTTTTAGTTTTTTTTGTTTTTGTTTCTTGTTTTTTGTTTTTTTGTTTGTTTTTTGTTTTTTGTTTTGACGTGGTCAAACCACGCACGTAAATTTCTTCATGTTCTTTTTTTCGTTAATTGAAAAGAAGTTCATATAAAATAATTTAAAAAAAAACGGTAGGTACTCTAGAGTGCAATGTAGAATAACATATATTTTGAACTAAGTTACTGCATGGAGACATGTGAAGCTTCCTCTCGGGTGATTTCACAGATTTCGATGACAATAAAAATATAGGCGTGTGAAATATTCGTTGATCATCATTCAATCCCGGACAACGTCAGGTGTCCCTGCTAGCCCGATACACAAATAAAATGAAAGCTATTAAATCACACATTGCGAAGGATGGCCGCGGACGGGGAGCATCATTCAGACTTCCACTTATCACTAAAAGTTCCAGAGAAAGCTAACGTCGTTATCAATGAAAATCGATGGTGAAATTGTGAAAAAAATGAAATATACTAAAAAAATTTATTGTAAAAATTTGTTTATTTTTATACAAAAAGAGCCTCACGATGTTTGATGATCTTTTTTTGTTTTTTAAACGAAATTTTTTATTGAATTGGTAAACTTCTAAAACATTTTTTTTTATATATATTTTCAGATTAAAGTCAAGAATTTGGTTTGTTTTCAAGAGAAAATTGGAAATGGCATCAAATAATCTGTACTTCTTCATTTTTCTTCTGGCTGGTATATTATTGAGAGAAACGTCTGCTATAAGTAAGAATTATTACACACTACAGTTTTAATATGTTTTAAGATTATCTCTGTTATTAAGGAAGTGTCTATTACTTATTTTAAACTATCATAATGTACGCGCACGTACATACACACACACACATATTGTTAATTCACTACCTGCACAGCAGCAGTTGAATAGATAATGGTGAGAAGCTTTGAATGTTGTTTGGGCGGTCGGGTTGCGATCCTGGCTTGAGGTAGTTGCCAGTGATACAGCGAAACAGTACTGTATGTGGATGACTATATATATATATATATATATATATATATATATATATATATATATATATATATATATATTCAGTGTAATTGCATAATATATATTCTCTTATAATAAGCTCTATTGTGTATTGAGCTTTTTTATTTGGTTGGGATTAAAATACCTATATATAAATGCCGGTATTTATATTAGATTGAAGTTTATATAAGGTAAACACTGCATCTTTTTTATTTCATTAATATTATATATATATATATATATATATATATATATATATATATATATATATATATATATATATATATATATATATATATATATAAGCGACTGTGCTTGTGTATGTGCGGAACGGTATGTACCAAACTACACTGTTAATTTTGGGTTTATAGGCTGGAACAAATTCGATTTGTTTTTTAGCCAAAAACAAAAATAGCTCCTAAAAGGTCAAATTAAAAATTCTTATGTTTACTTTAGGTATGTGCAAAATGCATAGCCGATACTCTACGCGTATAAGCAGTGAAATTACTGCTTTCAATTGATTTTTTCGCGTGAAAACAATTTTTAATTTTCAGTTGTAATTTTTTTCTTCTTCTTTTAGAGATTAACTTTAGGCTTTAATTTTTCAAATACACAACAACAAAACCTCAGAAACCTAAAAGCATTATGATAAGCCGGCTTTTAAAACCATGTACCCCTATTAAATCCCCCGTGCCTAATAAAGGTATATCGATTATTTAATTTTAATTTCCAAAATTCTTCCAGCAAAAAGAAAGAAAGAAAGAAAAATATTATAAACTTTTGGTCTATTTGTTGCAGCGCACGCACGCACGCACGCCCAAATTCAGTATAGGGGCGTTCCGGCGTTATGAGCATGAAAATTCAGTATCGCCAATGATTATCATCTTCGACATTTTACCAATGCGAATAAAGTAACGTTATTGTATTTATTTTTTTATCTTTAATGTCTCTATGATTATAAAAATTAAACTTTTCAAAATGACTACATTAAATAGGGGGAAATCGGTATAAACCTTGAAAAGACAACTAAGAACATGATTAGTAAGGGGAATAACTCTTGTATATTTTTAAACCTCAATATTTTATAAATGATGTAAGGGGAATAACTCTATTCGCTTAAAAAGATTTTCGCTTGTTTTAGTTTGCAAAGCTTTTCTTGCAACTTTTATAAGGAATGATTATATATAAGTACGTGCAAAATGTATAAACATTTTGACCCCTTCCTTTACTTAAAAATTCACCAAAAATGAGGAAATTAATCTTAATTTAATGAAATTTTCAGTATTTATCAAATAATGATCACGGAATATAATGAATCCATTATTTTTACTTAAATCTTAGTCAAAATGTATTATTATAATTATTTTTTTGTTTTACATGAGGGTCACCTGTTATCAAGACCCAGAGGCCACTCGAGGATAAGGGTTAATAGGTATAAATTAGTCGTAGTGATTTTAGCGTATTAAATATTTGTGGGAATTTTGTAACTTGGATTACTTGGGGGACGGTTCAATAAGAACTTGTTCACGTTGGACTTGAAGACAATCAGATTGTAGTCAGTTATTGCGCGAGCCTTTTCTAGTCTCACACAAAAACATGCGTACACATTTCAAGCTATATTACTTGTCATATACATGCGCGCACACAAACATACGCACCCACGTCCACACACGTACATATATTCACGTTCGCGTACATACACTCACATTCACGTGTATACTCACACACGCGCACACATACGCACACAAGGACAACGTCACTTCCTTTTCAAAGGAAATACACACATGTGCAAAAGACCACCGGAAACACCTATAAAAGAAAGAGCAATAAGCGGCTTCTTTCTTTTCCAACCTGCCTTCCAAGGTGGTTGGTCGGCGCACCAGCCACTGCCGTTTCGGCAGTCGCGTACGCGCGTACCTCACGAACTTGCTACTATGTGGGACAAAAAGCCAACAGACAGTACGTACACTTTATACGCTTTCTCTCTCCATGAACTGGATTGACACTCTCATTCTGTTTCACTCTATCTCCCCTTCGGCTTTGGTCCATCAACACAGACATGTGTGCGACTCTCTAGTGAGCTTAACCCTCTCTTTCTACAGGTCGGCTTGCCACTTCGCGTTTCTCTATTGAATTCCCCTTTCCTTCCATGCGTGTAGTCGTCAACGGCCGAATGAACACGTGTACACCCAAGACTTTCATTTCTCAATAGAAAATAAACAACATGTTTCTTTTATTTCAGCATTTGAGTTTTTTGTTTCCTTCATTCAATTCGTTTCATTATTTTTTCTTGTAGCGAATTAGGGTATTTATATCCTGGTCCGCAGCACTAGAAAGCAGGCAAACGGAATAGAGTTCTACAGGCGAGCAGTTCTAAGAAGCCCTGTTCATGAAATCTACGTTTAGGTGTAGGCACAGATAAAGAGTGTGGGTAATTGTTGATAGTGGTTTTGGCTAGACGAGTGTTTTTCGTGAAAGTCTGGCGAGGATGGGAAAACATTTTTACTAAAGTCATGGTTTTTAGTAGTAAAAATAATGGATGATTTTATTTTTGCTTTTTTTATGAAAATAAACTGTCGTAAATAACAATAAAAAGGAAAAATTAATTTTTTCAGGAACATTACGAAAAAAGACCCTAAAATCCTATTAATGAATTCGATATAACTCGAAGAAAATGTTAATTTCTCGAACTCCCGATATTGTCATTGAATTAAGCATTGTGTATTTAATATTTTCACACAAAAAAATATAAAAAAGCAAAAAATATTTCTACTTTTTGTTAGATTACATCTTTCGCATAATTTTTATATGTAAAATTTTAATATTTTCTTTGCTTGAATGAATATGAAACTTTCGGCGTAACATAATGTTTAGAATATATTAAATGGTAAAAATTATACAAACGTTCACGATAGAAATGTACGGATACGTGATTTGGGAAAAAAAGAAAATCAGCAAACCCTACCTTCTTTAACTACATGACGTCATTGTCAGGCAGCTTTTTCTGATATTTTGAGCTTTCGTAGAATCTTGGACAATTTTTCGTTTCTGTGATTCTTGCGAAGCTAAAATCTCTCGCTTTGGAGGGCTAATTAAGATATTTTTGTACATACAAGATGATATTTTATGTAATTCAATATATTATAACTTTACTAATTGTCTTTGAAATAGACTCAGAAAACTAATATTTATCTTTCAGTTGATTTTTACAATGAATTTATTTAACTTCAAAATTTAGCTTAATTTCTCAGCTTTCGAATGTCGCCGTAAAAACATTTTTCATTATAACTTTTTTTTTCACGCGTACAAATATTTTTTTCATTTTGGAAATTAACCTTAGGCTTTAATCTTTCAAATGCAATCAAAAAGTAGTTGGAAGCCTACAAAAAAATTATGGCTTTTAAAACTATCTCCTCCTATTTTTTTCCTTTTTCCGTCATTTCGTTCGTATTTATGGTCTCTTCATTCTTCTTTTCTCTTTTTTATCTCTGTTTTCAAGTCCTTGTTTTTTTTTTGTTTTTTTTTTTGCTTGTTTTTTGCTTTTTGTTTTTTGGGTTTTTTGTTTTTTGTTTAACGTCAATGTTTGTATAATTAGTATTTCCTCTTTATTTGAAGATCTGTCTCTTTAAAAGGAGAAACCTTTTTTCTTCTTCTTTTTGTTGCCTGGCGAGGTCATTCAGTTATTCATAACTAAATGATCGAAATATCGTCGTAATAAAGTAGCAACATTAAAATAATGCTTATTTGAATATAAATAAAAGTATAATTTTCTTATTATTATTATTATTATTATTATTATTATTATTATTATTATTATTTTCATTTCTTTTTATATATTAATAGCAAAGTGTGTATGCTATTTATTTTGTGTGTGTTATGCTTACATTCGAGTTACGTTGTTTTATACGAGTCTGCAAATGCAAAGCAATCTCGTATAAATAAACACGTTTCATCCAAGATTAGACAGGGTAGGGTAGAATCTGTGAGTCTCTCTTCCTCTGCAACTTTAGACTCTTCTATTGGCCAGCATTTGATTGAGAATCCTTGTTGTGTCAATAAGTATAAAATAGAGTGGCTTTAGGTACTTCATAGAGCAGATTCCAAAACTCATTTAAATTTTTTTGGGCCTGTCCTTATCGCGATTTGGAAGCCTTCTTTGTGTCGGCAGAAAGAATCGATAAGAACGTTAAATCGCTTTAGGGAACTTTGACCACCTTCCTTTTGTTTTTTGTTTTTTTGCTTGTTTATTTTTTTTATTTTTTTCTTCCTTGCGGTGCCATTTTATTCGCATATGTATGTATGTATGTATGTATGTATGTAGATAGATAGATAGATATGTGTTATATATATATATATATATATATATATGAATATACGTCTTATATATATATATATATATATATATATATATATATATATGAATATACGTCTTATATATATATATATATATATATATATATATATATATATATATATATATATATTTCAGAATTAAAACAATATAGAATCCTGAAAAAGCGTGACGTATGGGATGAAGCGGTATCGGCATGGCGAGGTACTAAGAATAAAGTGAACTTCAGCCTGGCGCCGAGTTACGGAACTCTCACTTCGAAAACTCTTCAACAACTTGACGAATCTTTAAAAGTAAGTAACATAAAATAATTATTCATCCTATATTAAACATTTTGTCCATATGTCTTTCCATAATTTGTACACTTGCTTTTTTGCGTTCTTATTTTATGCGTACAGTATTGAATATTCTCCACATAATATCAGCTATCGCCGACCTTATTCACTATATTTGAAATGTTTAATATCATTTACGAAGTTCGGTTCTATCAATATAAAAGAGATTATATGATATGTAAATTTCTATGAATAATAAAGAGACAAGGTGATATACCAGTAAATGAATTACGTCCACACATGAAAAAGGTAGCGACAAACAGTTCATCTTAAAACATAATTTATTATTTTGAGTACGGATTCATTTTTCTTAACAAGTTTCCTCTGGAAATCATCAAATAGAAGCATGTTCCTATCCAACAAAAACTGATATTAATATCCGTTTTTTGTTAAAATTCAACTGCAACTGATTATATCACTTCAAACCCTCTTTTTATCTGAACACATCAGTAAACCTAGGAAGCCGACTATATTTGAGGGAAACCCTAATTTTCATAATCTGCTACATCGGAGTGTAGGAGAAACATAATGATAATAGTATTTGCTAATGATCCGAGAGACTGGAGTTCAATCCTCGATCGAGTCATACCAAAGATTTTAAAAATGGTACTTGATGTCTTCTTGCAAAACACTTAGAATTATAAGGGGAGATAAATGGCAAGTGGAGTTATCTTAAGAATGGAGTGGCGCTCCCTTGGTATAGCTACTAATGTAAAAGAGAGTCTTCGGATGGTCAGCAACTTAACTAGAATCAAACCTAATGTCAAACCTTGTAAATCATACTGAAGTAAACTTATGGAGGCTGGAGTTGTTACACAATTGGTGTATATAGCGAGTCTATATATACTTACGTGCGTTATTAAACGTGTCTATTGAATGTGTGTGTGTGTGTGTGTGTGTGTGTGTGTGTGTGTGTATAACATGTATATACGTATATTTTATTTATTTATTTATTTATTTATTTGTGAACTATTATCCTCATCTCTTATAGTTTCTGTTTCACGACGTTTCGGCCAACTATTCCGACGTGATAGGAATGTTAAATCTTAAACTGTATCCACAGTAATTACTGCCTTCCATAGTTGTTGTCGTCTCATCACGTCTTGGCCAACTAATCTTCAGGCCGGCTTTGGGTAGAATTGAAACCGCTATCTTCAGACAATGGTCATCTGGAACTGTAAAGATTCAACGTCTCTATCCACTTCGTCACGATCCCCAAAGTATATACGTAGTAACGTGTTTGTGATCGTCTAGTTTCTCTCTATACGTATAATGGAATTTATATATATGATAACGTCTAGTGTGTGTGTGTGTGTGTGTGTGTGTGTGTGTGTGTGTGTGTGTGTGTGTGTGTGTGTACATATATTTATAAGTGTCCATAATGTATAGATACAAACAAAATACGGGCAATGACAAATTACAAACAATGCTTTACAAAGTGACGACTAACAGTTTCTGTGGTTTACATCTGGCCAAACAAAGAAGCATACCTTTGTCCATCTTTGAGTTTTCATCGATGGATCTGAAAAGGCTGCAATGGAACGACCATCAAGTCTCGATTTATATTTTCATTAAACTTTTATTTCCAGATTCTCCCCGACTGGGAGTTACACGCTTTCTGGGTGGATCCAGTTCTGTTCAACAAAGATGCATGCAAGAAAATACATGCAAGACAGGAACTCAAGACGAATGGTTGTTTTTATATATTTTATATATTTTTTTATTCACTCCCCTGGCATTTCGTCACAGCAGAAACTGAAGTAAACGACGATCTTTGGCTTGCGGTTTTATTTGGAAACCGTCGACCTCTTGTGAAGAGCCTGTTTAATACATCTTGTCAGCTTTTTAGAACTAACTCACTAAAATTTACTCAGTTTTTTTTTTTTTTTTAACCGAAACCCTTGACACGTCAGATCCGGTCCCCGTTTGCATACCTTCCAGAGCAACTTGATCGGTCACAGAGTTTGATTCATGTAACCGCATGGCCCTTTTACCCTTTTTGCACCTGCATCTCTCTTACTAATTGTTTTCCACGATTCAGTCTGTTGTTTACTTCGCTAAATAGATAGATAGATAGACAGAGAGAGAGACAGAGAGAGAGAGATAACAAAGTAAATGCTTTCTACCCGGTGTTGCCCGGATGTTAGAAGACGCTAAACCTGTAACTTTCAACTGAAAATTATATTAAAGTAGTAGGGTTATTCCTAAAGTAAAACCTCCTATTTTTTAACTAAAAAAAGTTGAAGCGCTAAGAAAACGTGAGTGATACCATTAAAACGAGCGACCTTTTATGCTCCAAAATCTATTTTCCCATGTCGTCAACATCATTTTCAATGCACTTTTGTCAGGAATTCAATGACGCATCTATGCTTCTGACGCACGTCCATGCTAGGAGTTGTTTTCTTAGAGTCTCGCACCGTCAATATCATCTGAAACAGAAAGATTAAATTTTCAGATCATGAATGTAAAAGTTTCGTCATCATAACAATACAATTTGTAATCCCTTCTGATCCATTCAGGCGGAATAAAAGTTGGTGGCATTACTTTAATTTACTATTAATTGAATTTTCAGGTAATGATGGGCGGCATATTAGAATTGGATATGCCAGGTGGATTGAGTTGGACAGAATTGAGACATGCACTCGATATATGTCCATTGTTGCTAAGACAAGAAAAATATTCTGCGTTCAAAGCGGAGAAAATCACATTCAGTTCTCTTCGATTTTTTGGACTGGGAAGTAACAAAAGCCGCAGGGTAAGTTTAACGTTGCTTTTTTATATTGATTTTTGTTCGTTTCTGTTAATTCATATGAAATATGCTAAGCCATAGAACTGAGGTAATGTATTTAATTATCGGAGTCTATCACAAACAAACTCTAAACAGAGTTCTTTAACAAACACACAAGTTAGCAGGAACAGAAATTTTACACACAGACACACACAGACACACGCAAACACACACACGCACACACACACACACACACACACACACATATATATATATATATACATAGTAAGTAATAAAATATATATGGCGATTAAGCTACACTTAATATTCTGCGTTTCATCCACTCTAGGACTCTTCATGCTTATAAGCCTAAGTAAGCCTGAAGAGTCCTAGACTGGATGAAACGCTGATTATTCAGTGTAGCTTAATCGCCATATATATTTTATAACTTACTAACTAGCTCTACCTACATATTGAGCACTTTTGAAGTAAATACTGAAAGTTTACGCATAAATTTATACTTTCGTATATCAATTTTATGTGAGTAAATTAAGTAATTATATATATATATATATATATGTATGTATATATATATATATATATATATATATATATATATATATATATATAAACTTTGTGTGTTGATGTAAGTTCATTCCCTGTGGACTCGGGAACGGCTAGACCACATTTTTGGAAATTTTACACGAAGGTACTTCATGTGTTTCGAAGTGTTCTTACACAGGTTTTGTTTCGTAATGCGTCTGATAAGTATCAAAGATCGATAATTAAAAATATCCGAAGTCCGATTTTGATCAAAGTTGAAATTTTTATACAACCTAACATCACAAATTCATTTGATAAGTTTTATCACCACACGAGCAGAAAGGGCCAGCCTATAAAATCAACTGTAGATTCTTTTAAAAGACAACTGGGCGTTTTTAGAGCACAATTGAAACATGATACTTGATTTTTGCATTCTAACCTTTAAGTGAAACTGTTATTTACAGATGATTTTATAAAATCAACGGCAGATTCTCTACAGTGCAATGTAGAATACAATGTATTGTGAAATAAATTACTGCGGGTAAGCAGATGAAGCTTCCGACCGGAGTGTATCTAACAAGAGCAAGCAGCTAAAGAATAAGGGTAATAAAATAAGGCTAAAAAATAAGGCCAAAAAATAAGGGTAATAAAATAAGGCTAAAAAAAGGGTAATAAAATAAGGGTAATAAAATAAGGCTAAAAAATAAGGGTAATAAAATAAGGATAATAAAATAAGGGTAATAAAATAAGGGTAAAAAATAAGGGTAATAAAATACGGGTAAAAAATAAGGGTAATAAAATAAGGCTAAAAATGAGGGTAATAAAATAAGGGTAACAAAATAAGGCTAAAAAATAAGGGTAATAAAATCAGGCTAAAAAATAAGGGTAATAAAATAAGGGTAATAAAATAAGGCTAAAAAAATAAGGGTAATAAAATAAGGGTAATAAAATAAGGCTAAAAGATAAGGGTAATAAAATAAGGGTAATAAAATAAGGGTAATAAAATAAGGCTAAAAAATAAGGGTAATAAAATAAGGGTAAAAAATAAGGGGAATAAAATAAGGCTAAAAAATAAGGGTAATAAAATAAGGCTAAAAAATAAGGGTAATAAAATAAGGGTAATAAAATAAGGGTAATAAAATAAGGCTACAAAATAAGGGTAATAAAATAAGGCTAAAAAATAATGGTTATAAAATAAGGCTAAAATATAAGGGTAATAAAATAAGGCTAAAAAATAAGGGTAATTAAATAAGGGTAATAAAATAAGGCTAAAAAATAAGGGTAATAAAATAAGGCTACAAAATAAGGGTAATAAAATAAGGCTAAAAAATGAGGGTAATAAAATAAGGGTAATAAAATAAGGGTAAATAAATAAGGCTAAAAATAAGGGTAATAAAATAAGGGTAATAAAATAAGGCTAAAAAATAAGGGTAATAAAATAAGGGTGATAAAATAAGGGAAATAAAATAAGGGTAAAAAATAAGGGTAATAAAGTAAGGGTAAAAAATAAGGGGAATAAAATAAGGCTAAAAAATAAGGGTAATAAAATAAGGCTAAAAAATAAGGGTAATAAAATAAGGGTAATAAAATAAGGGTAATAAAATAAGGCTACAAAATAAGGGTAATAAAATAAGGCTAAAAAATAAGGGTAATAAAATAAGGCTAAAATATAGGGTAATAAAATAAGGCTAAAAAATAAGGGTAATTAAATAAGGGTAATAAAATAAGGCTAAAAAATAAGGGTAATAAAATAAGGCTACAAAATAAGGGTAATAAAATAAGGCTAACAAATGAGGGTAATAAAATAAGGGTAATAAAATAAGGCTAAAAAATGAGGGTAATAAAATAAGGCTAAAAAATAAGGGTAATAAAATAAGGGTAATAAAATAAGGGTAAAACATAAGGGTAATAAAATAAGGCTAAAAAATAAGGGTAATAAAATAAGGCTAAAAAATGAGGGTAATACAATAAGGCTAAAAAATAAGGGTAATACAATAAGGGTAATAAAATAAGGGTAATAAAATAAGGCAAAAAAATTAGGGTAATAAAATAAGGGTAAAAAATAAGGGTAATAAAATAAGGGTAATAAAATAAGGGTAAAAAATAAGGGTAATAAAATAAGGCTAAAAAATAAGGGTAATAAAATAAGGCTAAAAAATGAGGGTAATACAATAAGGCTAAAAAATAAGAGTAATAAAATAAGGGTAATAAAATAGGGGTAATAAAATAAGGGTAATAAAATAAGGCTAAAATATAAGGGTAATAAAATTAGGGTAATAAAATTAGGCTAAAAAATAAGGGTAAAAAATAAGGCTAAAAAATGAGGGGAATACAATAAGGCTAAAAAATAAGGGTAATAAAATAAGGGTAATAAAATAAGGGTAATAAAATAAGGCAAAAAAATTAGGGTAATAAAATAAGGCTAAAAAATAAGGGTAATAAAATCAGGCTAAAAAATAAGGGTAATAAAAAAATTGTAATAAAATAAGGCTAAAAAAATAAGGGTAATAAAATAAGGGTAATAAAATAAGGGTAATATAATAAGGCTAAAAATAAGGGTAATAAAATAAGGGTAATAAAATAAGACTAAAAAATAAGGGTAATAAAATAAGGGTGATAAAATAAGGGTAATAAAATAAGGGTAAAAAATAAGGGTAATAAAGTAAGGGTAAAAAATAAGGGGAATAAAATAAGGCTAAAAAATAAGGGTAATAAAATAAGGCTAAAAAATAAGGGTAATAAAATAAGGGTAATAAAATAAGGGTAATAAAATAAGGCTACAAAATAAGGGTAATAAAATAAGGCTAAAAAATAAGGGTAATAAAATAAGGCTAAAATATAAGGGTAATAAAATATGGCTAAAAAATAAGGGTAATTAAATAAGGGTAATAAAATAAGGCTACAAAATAAGGGTAATAAAATAAGGCTACAAAATAAGGGTAATAAAATAAGGCTATAAAATGAGGGTAATAAAATAAGGGTAATAAAATAAGGCTAAAAAATAAGGGTAATAAAATAAGGCTAAAAAATAAGGGTAATAAAATAAGGGTAATAAAATAAGGGTAAAAAATAAGGGTAATAAAATAAGGCTAAAAAATAAGGGTAATAAAATAAGGCTAAAAAATGAGGGTAATACAATAAGGCTAAAAAATAAGTGTAATAAAATAAGGGTAATAAAATAAGGGTAATAAAATAAGGCAAAAAATTAGGGTAATAAAATAAGGGTAAAAAATAAGGGTAATAAAATAAGGGTAATAAAATAAGGGTAAAAAATAAGGGTAATAAAATAAGGCTAAAAAATAAGGGTAATAAAATAAGGCTAAAAAATGAGGGTAATACAATTAGGCTAAAAAATAAGGGTAATAAAATAAGGGTAATAAAATAGGGGTAATAAAATATGGGTAATAAAATAAGGCTAAAATATAAGGGTAATAAAATGAGGGTAATAAAATTAGGCTAAAAAATAAGGGTAAAAAATAAGGCTAAAAAATGAGGGTAATACAATAAGGCTAAAAAATAAGGGTAATAAAATAAGGGTAATAAAATAAGGATAATAAAATAAGGGTAAAAAATAAGGGTAATAAAGTAAGGGTAAAAAATAAGGGGAATAAAATAAGGCTAAAAAATAAGGGTAATAAAATAAGGGTAATAAAATAAGGATAATAAAATAAGGCTAAAAAATAAGGGTAATAAAATAAGACTAAAAAATGTGGGTAATAAAATAAGGCTAAAAAATAAGGGTAATAAAATAAGGGTAACAAAATAAGGCTAAAAAAATAAGGGTAATAAAATAAGGCTAAAAAAATAAGGGTAACAAAATAAGGCTAAAAAATATGGGTAATAAAATAAGGGTAATAAAATAAGGCTAAAAAAATAAGGGTAATAAAATAAGGGTAATAAAATAAGGGTAATTAAATAAGGCTAAAAATAAGGGTAATAAAATAAGGGTAATAAAATAAGGGTAAAAAATAAGGGTAATGAAATAAGGGTAAAAAATAAGGGTAATAAAATGAGGCTAAAAAATAAGGGTAATAAAATAAGGCTAAAAATGAGGGTAATAAAATAAGGCTAAAAAATAAGGGTAATAAAATAAGGGTAATAAAATAAGGGTAATAAAATAAGGCTACAAAATAAGGGTAATAAAATAAGGCTAAAAATGAGGGTAATAAAATAAGGCTAAAAAATAAGGGTAATAAAATAAGGGTAAAAAATAAGGCTACAAAATAAGGGTAATAAAATAAGGCTAAAAATGAGGGTAATAAAATAAGGCTAAAAAATAAGGGTAATAAAATAAGGGTAAAAAATAAGGGTAATAAAATAAGGATAATAAAATAAGGGTAATAAAATAAGGCTACAAAATAAGGGTAATAAAATAAGGCTAAAAAATTAGGGTAATAAAATAAGGCTACAAAATAAGGGTAATAAAATAAGGCTAACAAATTAGGGTAATAAAATAAGGCTAAAAAATAAGGGTAATAAAATAAGGGTAATAAAATAAGGCTAAAAAATAAGGGTAATAAAATAAGGGTAATAAAATAAGGGTAATAAAATAAGGCTAAAAAATAAGGGTAATAAAATAAGGATAATAAAATAAGGGTAATAAAATAAGGCTAAAAAATAAGGGTAATAAAATAAGGCTAAAAAGTAAGGGTAATAAAATAAGGCTAAAAAATAAGGGTAATAAAATAAGGCTACAAAATAAGGGTAATAAAATAAGGCTAAAAATGAGGGTAATAAAATAAGGCTAAAAAATAAGAGTAATAAAATAAGGGTAATAAAATAAGGCTACAAAATAAGGGTAATAAAATAAGGCTAAAAAATGAGGGTAATAAAATAAGGCTAAAAAATAAGGGTAATAAAATAAGGCTACAAAATAAGGGTAATAAAATAAGGCTAAAAATGAGGGTAATAAAATAAGGCTAAAAAATAAGAGTAATAAAATAAGGGTAATAAAATAAGGCTACAAAATAAGGGTAATAAAATAAGGCTAAAAAATGAGGGTAATAAAATAAGGCTAAAAATTAAGGGTAATAAAATAAGGGTAATAAAATAAGGGTAAAAAAATAAGGGTAATAAAATAAGGCTAAAAAATAAGGGTAAAAAATAAGGGTAATAAAATAAGGCTAAAAAATAAGTGTAATAAAATAAGGGTAACAAAATAAGGGTAATAAAATAAGAGTAATAATTGCAATCTTCAAAAAAGAAAAAGTGGTTTAATATTTTATAAAGATATTAAAAATGATGTCCATGGAACCAGATATAATAAAATAACAAAATCCAATCAATGGAATTTGGTGAGTGATTATAGAATAGTCTGCTCTAAATCTATTATTAGCAAACACTTACCGTAAATCACTCCATAAATAATCAAAGAGTGAAAAAAAAATTGGGTAATTTATGTTTGAATAGCATTTTTATCGCTGACCACATAGACTGAGAATATCTGCTCTTGAATGATAAGGTAGAGTTTTTATTTTCTTAGCTCTGATTCTTTCTTATTTCTCAGTTATGGATAAATTTGCAGATATCAGAAAAAGCAAGCGCACCTTAATAATATCAGCTTTTTTTCTTCATTTTTACAGGAGAAATATATCCACTCTTGGTTCACCAACCTGATTGGCAATGTTGATATACTCGAAGCAACAGATATCGACGTGGACAGCATCACCAAAATGGCGTCTAAGATCACCGTCGAAATGCTAGATAATCTGTGGTCTGACAAAACAAAGGAGAAGACCCTTATGGACTTGGGAATTCTACGCTTTCCGGATTTCGACAAACCATACTTCTCGGTAGGTTACCATTTAACACTCATGCGATAGCTTCACGTAATATACGTGCAAGCATAAATTTATTAAAGACAGCCTTATTTACTTATGTAAATATTATTTGCACAACTTTTACGCAATGATCAATCAATCAATCAATCAATAGGGGTTTTATCACTCAATGAGAACCCTCTCTCTGGACTTTAGCATCTGTCTCTGTGCCGATCTATCTGCTGCCATGTAGGACTCATGTGTTGTATCAGGTCGTCCCTCCATCTCGTTCTTGGTCTTCCCTTTGCGCTCTTATGTTCACGAGGTGTCCATCCCGTTATCCTGATGGACCATGTGTTGTCACGTTGTCTGGCTACGTGCCCTTCCCATCTATGTTTGAATGTTTTTATGACAGTATTGATGTCAATAACTCTTGTTTGTTGGCGGATCCAGATGTTTGTCTTTCTGTCTTGTAGAGTGATGCCTAACATTATCCTCTCCATCTTTCTTTGTGCCACTGTCCAGAATTCACTTTGGCGAGTTGTTAGGACCCATGTTTCACTACCGTAGATCATCACAGGTAGTATATATTCATTGAAGATCTTCCCTTTTCGGCTTCTCGTGATATTCCCAAAAGCTGCTCATCCCAATGCTATCCAATGATATAACATGACATATATAACTACGAGAGTCGTTCCAAAGGTAAAGATAATGCTCCAAAATCTATTTTTCTACATACGCAATTTTGCCAGGAATTCAATGATATATCTATGCTTCTGACGCACGTTCATGACAGGAGTTGTTTTGTTAGAGTTTCACGCCATCAGGATCAACCGTAAAGGAGAGATTAAGCATTCAGACAATTAATGCATAAGTTCAGTCATCATAACAATACAATAAGAAATCCTTTTTTATCCATTCGGGCGGAATAAAAATTAGTGGCATTACTTTTGGAACGCCCCTGGTATACTAAAATAAATATCCTATTAATTGAATTTTCAGGTAATGATGTGCGGCATATTAGAATCGGATATGCCAGGTGGATTGAGTTGGACAGAATTGAGACATGCGCTCGATATATGTCCATTATTGCTAAGACAAGAAAAATATTCTGCGTACAAAGCGGAGAAAATCTCATTCAGTTCTCTTCGATTTTTCTTGCATTGGGAAGTGATATCGATCACGTGCACAATCCTTCAAGTTCACACAACTGTAGATTGGTTTAGACTGTGTCTTTGTGGTGTTTTTTTAACTACCTGTTTTCTATTTCTTTCTTGAAGTTATCCGTACAACAAGTATATTGGCATGCGGTATCTTTCCATGCGAATGACATTACCTACCCACCGCAGTTGGGCCCTATTTAGGATATACTCATCAATCATGGTGTATGCTTATATATTAGATTTTTGCATGAGTTTTCGCCGTTTTTGGGGAGGGGAGGTTGTTTGTTTGTTTGTTTGTTTGTTTGTTTTTAAGAAAATCCAAGAATTTTAACAGCAAAAGTAAGTTCTTGTGGGACCCAAGCTCTAAGTTTTTGTGTGAATCCCATCGACTGAAGATGGCGTGAAACTGTTGCAAAATTACATATTTTCACCCAATTCTCGACATGTCTGGTGGCACATCTTCCTTCAAAAGAACCTGAGTTGGTCTTCGTCTATCTTGATTGGTCTTCCGTCCCGAGAAGCATCATTGAGGTCAAAATTACCGTGTTTGAATCTGGTAAACCAATCTCGAACAATTCTCTCAGCTATAGTGTTTTCTCCATATACGGCACAAATACCCTTGGTCACTTCACTCGCTTTTTAACCTCGATTAAAGGCGAAAAAACGAGGTGTCGAAAATGTGATTTTTTTTATCTACTTTGACAATCCATTTGACGGTTCTGAAAGATGAGAAAAAAATTATATGAGTAAAAAATGATGACCATTATGTTGTAGAACAAAATATGTGCTTTCTAATGATATATAACACTTGATTATTAAAATATGTTTTAGAACAATTTTTTTAAGAAACCGCGAGAATTTATGCAATAAACTAATATATATATTTACTATTATATAAAAGGAACTTTGTCTCTGTGTGAGAGAGAGAGACAGAGCGTCCCCTATGAACTCCGAAACGGCTGGTCTGTTTTTTATGACATTTCACACAAATGTACTTTATGTATCTGACAGTATTCTTAGATAGGTTTTGTATCGGAATGTCTTTGATAAGTATCGATAATCGATAATCGAAAAATCCGGAACAGGCGATTTTGATCAAAGTTAACACCTTACACAGCCCACACATCACAAATGCAAATAAAAGGGGCCGACATTTAAAACCAACAGTGAGTTCTTTGATATGATAGGGGCACGTTCGAAATGAATGTTTCTGTTTGGAGCACAACTGAAACACGACACTTGACTTTTACATTTAAAAATTCAATTCAAGCTATTATATTAAAATAATTTCATAAAATCAACAGTGGGTTCTCTACAGTGCCATATCACCTACAATGTATTGTGGACTAAGTCACTACTGCATCGCAATGGATCCCAAAACTAGAGCTGACAATCAATCGATTTGATTAAAAAGGCTGATTCCCTCAACTTCAATGACAATAAAAATGTGTGAGTGCGAAACATTCGTTGATCCTTATTCAAGCCCCGGGCAACGTCGGATCTCCCTGCTAGTATATATATATATATATATATATATATATATATATATATATATATATATATATATATATATATACTGAGTTCGTGTAATTCAGTAAATTTTCATATACCAATAGGTTTTAAGCCAAAAATGGTTGACTTAAGGATTAAGCTACAAAAGTATCACATTTCATAATTGAGCATTAATATACTATGTGTGCAAAATCAAGACTTAAAGACAAGTTGTTGATTAGCGTAACCACAACCAAGGCAAATGTTTCTCGCATGATTTTCCCGTTAGGGATCCCCCCCCCCAGACTTTTTTTCTTTCTATTCAAAAAATGCTACATTGCCTAAAGTGTGTTTATTCATAAAGTCTGAAGAAATGCTGGTGTTGGAAATTTTCAAACGATATAATGCTCGATATTGTCGAACTAGACATTGGAACAATTATAACGTAAAATGAAATACACTTTTTGTTGCCATCAACACCTTGTCTTGAAGTCTTGGTTTTGCACACACGGTATATATATATATATATATATATATATATATATATATATATATATATATATATATATATATATATATATATATATATATGAGTTTATTTGAATAATATAAAAATGTTATATATTATTGTCTAGAGAAGACGCATATGAAATATTTTAAATGTATATCTACTTTTTATAACTACACACTCTGCTGTTTTTTTTTTTAAATCAACTCTTGACAAAATTTTGATTTATTTAGATAAGTTTGAATCGTACATTTAATGTGACTGCTCCACCATAAGACTGTGTTTGAATGTGATTGATCATGAAAAAACATATCTATGAAAAATCACTAAAATTGATTTATTACAGAAGTAGAGAGTAATTCATATTCGTTTGAACTATCAACTTATTCTATATTGTTTGTAAATGTGTGATTTATTCGACATGCTTTCCTAACTTTGAAAAAAATATGTAATGTGCCAATATGTAATGTGCTACTGCTAATCTGATGACTGATCAAGTCGTTGTTATCACCTCTGGCTATAAATATAATCTAGTTTAAATGTATATGTCTATAAAAGTGAAATCGTCTGTCTGTGTGTGCGTTTGTGTGTGTACATTTCCCTACCAAGCTACTCTGTCAATTTTCAATCTATAGACTCGAGACTTGATATAAGGGGTATTGAGATTTGGGAAAACCTTTTTAATCGGTTTTCAGGCAGAAATTTGGCTGTTAAGGGGTCAAAGTTCAACGATTTGACCTTTGAAAACTATACCAAACTCCTCTGCTAATTTTGGGTCTAAACATTTGAAATTTTAGATGTAGGTTACTTGGACATGGGTCAAATTTTTTGATTTGATTTGAGCCCAAACCAATAAATGTTAAGGGGTCAAAATTAGGGTCAAAGTTTTTTTAAAAATTTGACTTCTGCGGTCTCTATACCAACTTTTCTCCGTGGTAGTTAACGAAGCATATTATATTGAAAGGCGTTACCGTACATATTCACATTTTTTAATATATACATATGCACATAAAGTTATGAACAGTACATAGGACCCGAGCAAAGCCGGGCTGAACTGCTAGTATATGAATATAATACAGTCTCAATCATTGTGATCATATCCACACCAATCATGCCCAAAATATTGCAATAGTTACAAGTGTTTCAACTAGATTTTAAAATATTGACAGAGAAAATAATTTACATTCTATAATTTTACAAATGTTTTTAGAAACAATATGAAAAGTGACAGGATTTAGTATTAAATTTCGGAATGTGTTCCTGATATTAGAAATCATAATTAACATGCTTTGAACATTTGATATGTATGTATGTATATATAATTTTAGTTTTCTAGATGTAAATCCATTGAAACTCTATTAATGAAGAGAGCATGTTTGCAATATGTTTATTTTTACAAACATTATTGGCTACATATGTGCATACATATTTCTGTAGTTTCTTTAATCAGAGAGACTTATGGAGTGGAACGATAAAATTGTCGCCCTAGAAAAACATGATTCCATTTCCGTTTGATGAAAACTGGCTTTCTTTATCTTTCTTCTTTTAAGACCATCTATTAGTTGACCAGTTGGGTACAAATCCTAAGAGCGATAAGAGCCTTCTATCATGTCTGAAAGTGGCACAATATTCTACGAGATCAGAGATGCGCCGCTATACAACTCATGCTCTCTACCGATCAAAGTGATGACAACAATACCATTTCCAGCACCCTCAAAATGCATCGCTGGATTACCACAAATAACAGGGATAGGGCCAGGGTGATGAAAACAAATTTCTCGCCAGGGTTATGGTCTTTGATGTGATTTCAAGTAAGAGTCATATCATGCCATTCACATCTTCGAAGTCGGCTTGAAGGTCAACACTAATGTGAACCTGGATGTACTGAAAAGTGTGGTGATACCCTGGTTCAATCGGGTGACCGCTGACAGATCCTGGGTGTGACAGCAGGAATCGGCGCTGGTCCACAAGTTCAAATAGACCCAGGTTTGGCTTCAGGAGTGCTACAACTTAGTACCCTTCTCTAACATGCCCCCCTTCATTCCTTGATCTGAACCCGCTGGACTACTTCATTTGATCATCCTTCGAGAATATCACCAACATGACCTCCTACAACACCAAAGACAGCCTGATCGCCGCTATCCGCTGAGTAATCGCCAAGCTTCTGTCAGCGCTTATGGAAAAGGCATTCTCCCAGTTCTGGACTTGTATCGAGGCGGTGATTGAGACTGAAGACGGCTACATTGAATAGATGTCAGCCCTACTACATACTCAAGTTACCTGAATTGATTTTTTCAATAACAGTTTTAAAATAAAGGTGTAGTGGTGTTTTCTATAGGGCGACAATTTGATCGTTCCACCTTGTGTGTGTATGTGTATGTATATATATATAATGACTGTATATGATTCTAATCTTGTTTCTTTATTCCATCATCAGGTTTATCGAATTAACCTGTTCGCGAAGTCCTCCTACCAAACGTACATCTTGCATCAGAGAGAAAAGTGTGAAATTATCGGGCTTTTCGAGAGAGAAGTTTATTACCCTGATCGTTATTATATCGAAAATCTTCACAGCGATTTTACCGAACAATTATTGGATGAAGTTGACGCTCTCTTTAGCGATATATAAGCAACAGCAAATCGCTTATCCAACATGAAATGTACAGATTCGTGTTAGGTTTAAATGGTTAAATAATATTAATAACATACATTGTTTATATTTCAAATGAGTTAACTTTTATTAATTTAACGCCATTCTGTTCATTATTTGATTGGATTCTCTTTGAATAAATGAAAAATTTACTTTGATTTCACAGCGTTTGTTTGTGTTTTATTTTAGTTGGGAGTGGATAGGGGGGCGCCTAGAAAGTATGCTTGATATTTCTTGTATGATTGAACTAGTGAATTTACAGGCACGAATAAAAAACGACGAAACATTGTAAGAAACACCTCTATATAACTTCTTAGTAAAACGAAAAAAATATCTATTGTTATTTGAAAGAAAGTGTTCCAGAAAGTTCGAATCTTTGGTCCCACTCTCTAAAATATTCGCAACAAGAACTGGTCTTCTACCACAACGGAAAATGGGTGGTTTTGTCTAGGAAGTGGGTTGGATGCTTCTTGTACCGTTTGGTTAGTGGGTTGAGCTGTTATCTGAACTCCATATATAGAACACAGTTTGTGGACAAGGTTATCTGAATTGAGTTGTAGATAGAACATCCAACGGGTGAACATTGTAAGAGACACCTGACTTCTTGGCAAAATGACAAATCTGTCGTTATTACAAAGATTGTTGGTGCCCGGACAACAGGTGCTATTGTAACGAAAGAGGCTGAGATTGTGGCTGCATCAAGAGACGATAACATCCTACGAAAAAGAAAGGAAAACATCCTCCTCTAAATAGTGTAAAAAAGCCAAAGTGCTCGACTGAACTCTAATTTTTGGTTCCACTCTGTAAGATACTCACAGCAAGAACTCATCTTCTACCATAACAAACAAAAAAAGACTTCTTACTTCTTTCTCTATGCGCCTACTATCATGCAAAATTTTCATGGAGAGAGCTTTTTTGCTTTTTTTTTTTTTTTTTTGATATATCAAAGGCTGCAGCCCTGGTTTCACCCACCTAATCCAGTGCATGGTATATTAGTTCAGGGAGAACCGTTAAAATATCTGCAGTTGAACTGTGTTACTTAAATCTATACTGTTGGTCAGAGAAAAGATTAGCTTTTGCGAGGTGGTTGACTAGTGGTTGATTTTTATATTTCTTCATCGTTTCCCATAAGGACAGCTCGTCTTTAAAACACATAAGATAAAGAAGCTTTTATTGTTTTTTCTTCTTTACTTTCTTCTTTACTTTCTTCTTTACTTTCTTCTTTACTTTCTATCCTTCTTTGTTTCATTCCTTTCGTCCGTATTTTTCTTTTCTTTTACTATTATCTTCTGTCCTTGCAATCTTCCTATTTTGTATAATGTCTTTATTTTCTTCCGTTTATTACACCATGCTTCCTTTCGTTCCTTTTTCCCTCCTTTCTTTCTTCCTTTATATCCTATAATGTTCCCATTTTGTTTTCCTTTCTTTTTTTTTCATTGATGCTTTTTATTTGGAAATGACATGGCTCTCAATTTCTGCCAACAAAAAAAAAGACGAGCGAGAATTCGAAACGATCAATTCGAAAAGAAGCAAGACTAATAATAAAACTTTAGTAGCATAATAGTTGTTGTTTTCGTTTTCTATAAACCTCTTTTTCTTATATACAAACCTGCTCTAGTTTCGTTTCGTCTTCTTTGTTCGGCTTTAAAGTGCATTGTTAAAAGAAGAAAATAAAACGATGAAAGACTGGGATGATTCGCAGCTGTTTTTCCAAACAATGTGTATTCTCATTCGCATCACGTGAAAAACAATCGTAACCAATTTTACGAGCCAACTAAAGAAGAAGACGATAACAGAAAATGGATTACCATTTTTCTGTTGCTTTTTTTTTTGTTTGTTTGTTTTTGTTTTTGATTTTTAATTTCAAATATGTATTATCATCTTCTCTTCTTCTCTATATAAATAAAATGAACTCATTTTTTCCCGTCTGATTTTGACATTAATAGGATTAAAAATCAAGATATTTCATGCAAATATAATATGCACAAACGGCAGAACAATATCTGAGGTGTGTTATAGGCTTATTATTTCTCAAATTCCTCGATAATCTTAGATTTCTATACTTTTTCTGCTGAGAAGTCACGGCCAAAATCGGTTAAGATCAATGGAAGTGGTAAAATATTTTCTCTCTAATAAATTCTTCCTCCCTCTGCCACCACTTAACACCGTTTGGGGATCGTTCACAAGGAACAGTTGAGAAGAGAACACCGGTTTGGCTTCGTAGTTCTTTCATGTGAAGTTATTTAAAATCACTAAACTAAGCTGCAGTGCTCTGTGGCGTAGTGGTTAGCGTGCTGGACAATTCACATTATATTTTCACGTTCGCGCCGACCTACCGTAATCGTTTTTTTTTTTTGTTTTTTTTTTTTTCCTAAACAACTGGAATGGACTTTTCTTGGTGGCCGAACTGTTAACGTTGCAGATGTTTTTTTTGTTGTTGTTTTTTTCACACTTTATTTTCCTAGTTTTACTCATGACTCCGGGATTGATCCTTCCTACTTACCTACCATAACATTTTTTAACCCCCCCCCCCCCGTCCCGGAAACAAACACTCGGGCAACGCCGGGTACCCCCGCTAGTATGTTAATAAAAAGACATCATATGAAATGAGTATAGAAGGTCTGCTCTTATTTCGGATTTTAACTTCTCATCATCTTGTTGCACAATCAATGCTTAGAGGTAATGTCTGCATTACTATTTCAGCAACATCAGGAAAATGACGATGACTAAGTTGTTAACAACACGAATTCAAAACACTTTCACATGTGGATGTTGACAACATTCATGTGAACTCTCTTGTTGTCTGTTGATTTCTGTCTGTTGAGGCATCTTTGTCGATCGGTTGATCAGTTCATTTTCTTATATTCTAAAGCTCACCTGATCTGTTCCGAGCCGCAAACAGTCCAAACTAAAAGGAAAACTGTCTTAAACGAACTCTGACTTATAAATTTATTGACTCAAAATCTGTCTTTATCTCAGTCATCGCTATATCTGATTAATATAAACTGACTACTCCCACGCTTGCCTTATCAGCCACTCCCAGCTGACAATTCGGAAACTGACAACCCTGAATGGTGTGTAATGTAGTAATTCGACGGTGTCTTTCTTTGGTGTGTTAGAAATGTGCATATTCGTCTACATAACGCGTGTCTATATAATTATTTATATTTATCATTATACACCGCAATATGTTGCCATATATACCATCTGTGGTTGAGTTCTTACATGTGTGTATCAAGAAAAGCGTCTATCATGGTCAATGTGTATGAGAAGCGTCTATTGTGGGAAATGTGTGTGAAGGGGTGCACCACATACAATAAAACGGTTCATTAACACCTGTCTGCGTAGCGGCAAAGAACGTACCTCTCTCCATCGTGTCGTATTCTCTTCTCATTATTCAAGTTCATCTTCCTCCGAATGAAACTGACAACGAAAGGTTATATATTTGTTTTAACTTTATTTGAGTTTCGAAGTTTGCGACGGCTTCTTTGGATTCCTACATCTTGCTAAGGTCGCGTTCATTCAAAACTTCCCCACCGCCGACAATCTTCTTCCTAGCTAACCCGTGGCTAGCTAGGACCCAACTCCTCTCGAGACCCAATTCCTCTCGAAACCAACTCCTTTTCTATCGCCTGCGTGACTACGTAATTATATCAACGTAGCACAAGGGGCAGTCACCTGATACTTGTCACATGACCAATTCTTTTGTTATTGTTAACTAAATCTCATTTTCTTAAGTTAAAATTCCTGTATACATTTTTAGCTAACATTCCATTCGTCTACTGAAATATTTTGTTTCAATAACATTTTTCTCTCATGAATATTTCACATTCAAAATTTCTACATCTCTATAACAATAATAATTTCCTACAAATATATACACCTCGCAGCCTTTTTATTTTTATCGATTATATGAAGTTCGTGTCATTAATTCACTTTTTAAGCAAAGAAAACGAATTTAGTGTCTAGGTGATATATAAAACCGGGTTATATTTTAAATGGTTATTGCTAATATTCGTTAAGTTGACACAGGTATTTACGTTTTTATTTCTTGTGGCTTAAACATCTGTACTTAAAGTTTTAATTGTTAACTCTTCTGCACTTTCAACTAATAATGTCCGGAGTTAAATTCGTCACACTGCTCTCAAAGCTCCCTACTCTAAACTCCGAAAATAAAAAAAAAAAACTGCTGTCAAAGCTTCTACGCCAAAATCTGTCATACTGCTATTAAAGATGGCTACTCCTAAATCTGACAATCTACTCTCAAAGCTCGCTACTTCAAAATCCGACACACTGCTTTCAAAGATCGCTAATCAGAAATTTGACACACTGCTATCAATCTCCCTACGTCAAAATCGACACATTGCTGTCAAAGATCAGACCTCCAAAATCAAACTCGCTACTAAAAAATCGACACACTACTGTCAAAATTCTCCACTTCAAAATTGACACACCGCTAAAAAAAAAAAAAAAAAAAAAAAAACGCTGTCAAAATTGAGACTCGAAAATCTGACATACTGCTGTCAAATATCGAGACTCCACAATAGGTTTTATTTCTGAAAGACAGGCTTTTTATACCAACCATTAGCATCTTATTTGCATATGATAAACGAGAAAACGCGTTAGTCTGCGCGATCGTTGAGGTTAACATTAACTGGGCGTCGCCATTTTGTTTTTTGTTTTGTTTTTTTTTGGGGGGGGTTGTTCTTTTTATTATTCAGGAGCTGAGGTCGACAAGAAGCGCAGACACGTGGGCGTTTTTGAAGCAATTAATGTTCGCACGCATTACAATTCTTTCTACATAGTCCTACGTTTTTAAATAGTCGTACGTTTTGTAATACTTTCTACTCTGAGAAAAAAGAATGGGAAATTTAAGTTTGATTTGCCTGTGTTAAAGAAATAGAAGGGGATTGATACCCAGATAACACACTGGGCGGTTATTCTCTTTAACCAAAACAGGTAGAGAAAGGGTAATGTATTATAATATTTAATAAATATATATATATATATATATATATATATATATATATATATATATATATATATATGCTTCCTCGTGATGAATCGAAGACAAATTCAAGATCACTGGTAAAATTAAAAAGTTGATCTTGCTTAACAGGCTACAAAAAATTAAATCTGACTAGTGTACTAATATTTTTACTTTAGTAATACCGAACTGTTTTGCCGGTTTGAAGAAATGGCATTTTAAATCATGTCATTTATTTTATGAATATTGTTATTACTTAAACTATCACCATGATTAATTTATATTATTTTCTTGAAAAAAGCATTATTGTATGGAGTATCGTTGCCACATTTGCGCTGGTACATCTGCTACTAGTATCTCTCTCTCTCTCTCTCTCTCTCTCTCTCTCTCTCTCTCTCTCTCTCTCTCTCTCTCTCTCTCTCTCTTTTAGACAGGGTTCAAAAGAGAATCGCCAGTCTAATAGCTCCCGCACTATCAGCTAGGCTTCAACCGCGGCCTATTTTACAAGTACTTAAATGGTAGGTGTTTCGACAAACTACAAACCCTTGTACCCCATCGACGTATATACCCCCACAAACAAGACAACAAGCAGCAAAATCCCACCCCTACACAATACAAATCCCTAGATGTAAGAAATCCTTCCACTCTAATAGTTTCTTCATTAGGACTGCTGGACTTTGGAATTCCCTTCCGGTTTCCTGTTTCCGTGACTGTACTGAAATGCAGAAGTTCAAGTGTAATATGAAGAGACATCTTGCTGCTCAACTCCCTACATAGTACCCCTACAAATTATGTTCCAGATAGTAGTTCCCTACATTAAATTTGCTCTGTTTGGGGGTGAAAATGTAATTTTTTTTTTTTTACATGGAGGTCACCACTCATCAAGGCTCGGAAGCCACTCAGGGATAAGGGTTATTGCGTATACAGTAATCAATGGGATAGTATTGTTGTAATCGTTAGTAATGGAGATTTGATAAAGTGTCTTGCTTAAGGGGGCGATTCATCAGGAACTTGTTTATGTTGGACTTGAAGACATCCAAATTGTAGTCAGGTGGGAAACGGGCAAACGGAAGAGAGTTCCACAGGCGTGCACTTCTAAGAAATAAGCTTTGTTCATGGAATCTACGTTTTGATTTAGGCACAGATAAAGAGTGGGGAAAATTACTGACGGTGGTTTCAGCTAGACGCGTGTTTTTCGTGAAAGATTGGCGAGGGGGGCAGAGATTGGAGCTCGGACGAGCACTAAAATCATGATTTCTTTTTTTTTTTTTTGGAATAATCTCACGCATGTCGACCCGAAAAGGAACCTCTTTAATGAATAGAAAGGAGGTTATCTTCCATCATGATAGTGCCTGTCCTTACACGTCACTACTGACCAAAGGAGAATTTTGATTGGGTAATCTTGCCTCATCCTACATATTCTCTTTATATAGCTCCCTCAGATTATCACTTATTTCGAAGATTACAAAATCGTTTAGATGAATTTAGGTTAACATGATGCGAGAGAATCGAACATGAGTTAGATTCAGATCTTAAATAAAATACGTGGTTTTCAAAGAAACACCGCCCATTCTTATTTCTAATCTATAAGACTGATAGTTCCAAGGGTTTTGTTCGATAAAACTACTAACATAAACATATGGAGCTTCGTAAAAAAAAAAAATTAAAAATTTCATTTTCGGTAATTGGTTTTAAAATGTTAGACATAGAATGATCGTTAAAAACAATGTATTTCACATTGTAATTATGGTATAAAGACAAAATTGTATATAAAGAATAGTTGTTTGTTTGTCTGTCTTTGTGACAATTTAAATTATCTTAATGTAGAAGGATTTTTCCTTTACTGACTGGGGACAGAAAAGATTATGTATAGTATCAGAACAGATACTATACTTAAATTATTTATTTGTAAAAAATATTATGTGTGTGTGTGTGTGTGTGTGTGTGTGTGTGTGTGTGTGTGTGTGTGTGTGTGTGTGTGAAAATATACGACAAAACCACGTTGAAACACCGGTTCCCATTAGATCACTGAAGTTAAGCAACGTTGAGCCTGGTCAGTACTAAAATGGGTGACCATTTGAGAATTCCAGGTGTTGTATGCGTGCTCCGCTTATCTTGGCATTGCTTGGAGTCGGCCTGGACTCATTCTTGCCACTGGACTCAATCAATCCAAATTCAGAAGATGTGTTGATGGAGGGTTGAGCAACCCTTGTCTCACAATTACAGGGGCGGCTACTTTTACAGGGAGGACTATCCATTGTCTTATGATACTAAACGAGGCATCCATCCATTTATTTGGAAAAATTATATATAGATACAATTTTAATTGGCTGGGCCAAGTAGCTGTAAAATTATAAATTTATGGAACAAACAAACAGTAATTAAACAAATTAAGAATAAACGATAAATAAATTTAAGGTAAAAATAATGAATAAATATTTTTAAGTGTTATTAAAGTGAACAAACTTTGGAATTGGTTGTGGCTTTCCATTCTGTTGGGTTCTCCATTTCTCGAGAATGACTTCTTTCTGTTAGATTCTGGCTGGGACGGCGGCACACCTTGGCTTGTGTTTAAGCAGATCAAACAACACACAATACGGATTGTAATACGAGGGGCGTGCAATAAGTAATGCCCCTGGCCCACTTCCACTTGTCTGATCTAGCTGAAATTTTGCATGTGCAATGATTTCTATTTCTAAGGTTTATGTGATAAATTACAGCTCTGAACTAATTGTGGTTTCTGTTTTACAGGTGTTTGAACTGAGTTAGGTGTGAAATCGAGCCTGTTGAATGTCGAACAGTGATCCGGTTTTTGTATTTGAAAGGACGTACACCACTGGAGACTTTTGATGAAATGAAAGAAACTTATGGTGATAATGCCTCACCATATGACCTTGTAAAACGCTGGTATCATGAATTCAAACATGGCCGGAAGTCTGTGGAAACAGCTCCCAGACCTGGTTGCCCCCCTTCTGCCATTGATGAGGCATCTGTCCGTCAAGTTGAGGCTACCATTTTGGAATATCGGCGCATTACTATTCGCCAAATAGCCCAAGATGTAAAGATTAGTACAGGGTCTGTGGAAACTATTATTCATGACCATTTACATATGCATAAGGTGTCTGCCAGATGGATTCCTGGGTTGTTCACACCATTCCAGAAGCGAGAACGCGTCGAGTGCTTGAGGATTAATTTGGAGATGTGCCAAGAAGAGGAGTCAGAGTTTTTCAAAAGACTGATTACACAGGATGAAACCTGGGTCCATCACTATGATCCAGAGACCAAAGCCCAGTCAATGCAGTGGAAGTACTTGGACTCACCACCTCCAAAGAAGGCAAGGGTGCAGCCCTCCACTGGCAAAGTCATGCTCAGTCTTCTGGGACCAGGACGGAGTAGTGATGACAGATTTCCTGGCAAAGGGTACCACAATTATAGGAGCCTATTATGCTTCACTTTTTAGGAAATTAAGGGAAGCTATCAAAATCAAGAGGCGGGGCAAGATCAGCAGGATAACGCTCCGGTCCACAACTCGCATGTCGCCAGATCAGAAGCACGGGCGTGTGGTTATGAAATCCTCCCCCATCCTCTCTACTCTCCTGACTTTGCACCCTCTTACTTTCACCTCTTCCCAGCCATGAAGTTGTTTTTGAAAGAAAAGCGTTTCCCAGATGATGCAGTCTTGATTTCTGAAGTCACGTCGTGGTTGGAGGACTAACCTGGGGTGTTCTACAAAAACGGTCTCCAGAGCTGCATCAAACGATGGGGGAAATGCATAACTCTGGGTAGTTCCTATGTAGAGAAAGACTAATAACTGTGCCAAGTTTCGTTGCTCTACTTCTATGGGAAGTGGGTCAGGGGCATTACTTATTGCATGCCCCTCGTATATATATATATATATATATATATATATATATATATATATATATATATATATATATATATATATATATATATATGAATAAAAAAGAATGCGAAAAGTATAAAAGCTTATAACTTTTTTTTATTCGTTTTTAATTGGTGACGTGCAGGAATACAAAATAATAATATTATGAAAAAAAAATTAAAAAACTTTTTTCATAAGTACATAATTTCGACCGATCCTTCAGTCTTCATCGGTATATTTATATATATATATATATAAAAGTGAATCCTTTTCGCAGAGACAAAATTGTGCATCCTTACCTCATATTGGCCGCCGAAAAAAAAAGACAGTGAGTAATGGCGAATTGCATTGTTGCCCCTTCGCAAGTATCCTTCAGCGAGTGACCAAATCACCTGTCGGCTATGGGGGACAGTGACAACACGATGGCACATTCACAAATAGTGCCGCGTAATTATATAAAGAAAGTTGTTTTATTATCAACTAACGGAACCCGTGTCATTGCTTAGGTGGTAGTATGATACAAAGTTGAAACAGATTCGGTAATGGACTTCCCCCCCCCCCGAAAACAAATTAAATTACAATTGTTAGTGGAGGATACTTGCTGCCCTAGAAAATAGCGGGCACTGGCGGCCGTGACCAAAATGAAATCATCTGGCTTCAACAGTCGGCCATTATCTGGCAATGGCTTCTAGAAGAATTCACTAGCTGTCATTGTCTGAACTCGTGTTTATTGGCGATTACTTGCGGGTACTCGCGTTTGCTGACAGTCACTAGTGACCATGGCAGTTAGTGCTCTTTTGAGACGATTACTTGCGTTTACCGTTGAACACTAGCTGCGTTTATAATTGTCACTATCGGCTCCCAGTGTTCACTGTCGACCATAACCACTATCGGCCTCCCTTGGACTACTCCGAAATGAAATTTCCTGCCTTCAATGGCAATCACTGGTGGTCATCGGCATTTTGAGGCAGTCACTTACATTTACTGGCGGGTAGTGGTTTCCTCTGCAACTATCGACTATTGTCGGTCGCTATCTACCATGACAAGTGCCGGGCCTTATTAGACTGTTCTGAATTGAAATCGTCTGTCTCCAATTATCGTGCAGTGTCATCCATTGGCGGGGACTGTCATCCGGTAGCGGGAATTGTTTGTCATTGGCGGTTATAACTTTGACTGGCGGTAACTGATTGTCAGTGCTCTTTTCAACAGGAGTGGACATTGGCGGGCAAATCGCCTGTCTTCAATAGTCGGTAACTGTCATCCATAGCGGTCATTGCTATTTTAAGGTGGTTACTGTCACTTCATGGCATTAGTGGGCACTAGCGGGTACTGCTGTTTTGTGGCGGGTTTATGCAGAATACTGACTGTGCTATTTTTAGATATGATGTTCAAGCTAAATTTAACATTATGCAGTATTATTTGCTCATTAAAATGTTCGATGAAAGTACAGATTCGTTACAAAAAGCTCTCATATACCATGTTGAGAATGAGTTTCTAAATAATAACGTCATTATAAAAGCACGGTATGTATTCTGCATAAGTATCCATTTTTTAACTGATAAGTGCATGAATATAGCAAACATACGAAGAACAATACGTAATGTGTACCATATATAAAGTAATTTTAATGACCAAAATAGGATGTTTATTTTTACGAAACTTGAAAATGTGATATCGCTTCTTCACTACAAATAAAAATATGTAATGTTTACAATATATGAAATGATTTTGGTGATCAAAGTATGATGACTCTCTGAAACTTGGAAATGCAGTTAGAATGAAAAATGGAAGTACTCGACTCTCGTACCTTCCATAACGCAATAACATTAATTGTCGTCGTGTTTATGTTTTTAGATTTAACTAAGTTGGCATAAAATTCCGAAGAATAAGAAAGAAAAGATGAAAAAGAATTTTGCTTTTTTTGGAAAGGGGAACGTCATTTCTAATATTCGATTCCTTTGTTGAGGCAGAAACAAGCGTATGAAGGTATATATTAGTGTGCCTCGAAGTTATTGTTTTTGTTCACGACATGTTGTTTGGTTTTCAATAGCTATGTGTTCGAAATTCCTGTAATTCGATATTCCCTTCATTCGATAAACGTGTATGAACATCCAATCAAATTGACCGGAACGTAATAGTTAATTGTGAAATGAACGGTTTGTATTTTACGTAGAGTAGACTAAAAAACGAATTTTAAAGGTACGGAATAACAACGTAAACACAGTGGCGCGTGTGTGAAAAAAATGTGGTAAATGTATAAAAGTTCCCGGTTACGTCGAGGAGAGGGGGAGGAGAAAATAATCAGTTAGTAAATCTCGTGCAACCACTTGTAAATATGACTTGTTTGGGAAAGTGAACCTCATAAAAGTTTTAACGGAATTTTTAGTTGATAACATGTTATTGCTAATAAATTCTTAGAAAATGGTGTCGAAAGGTGGCTACAAAAGTTCAATTTTATATACGTTCAAATTAAATTAGAATTTTGTATCAATATGAACAAAACATTTTATGTTATACATATTTATACAGCAAGTATTTGATTTTTATCTAATATTTTCACATCAAGATATGTTGTCATCCAGCTTGAATTTTACTCTGAACGTGATTTTTGCACATTTTTATCTTTCACTCTGAAAACGATATGGACAAAACTATTAAAGTCCTTTTTTAAATATCCAACAATTACTATATCAAAGGTGAAATAATTTTAGAGAGAAATTAACACTGTCATATGTCTACATGTACTGTGTAAGCGTTGCCTTCGAGGCGTCTTGTTTATGTGCTTGGCGTCCACCACTGTGCCGTCAGCAGAAAAACGAGACTTAATAGAAGGGGGGGTTCTTTACAGAGTCGCGGTTAATACACGCAGAAATGCCAGTCGAGGTTTCGATCTCAATAATCAGTCCGGCAAAAACTGAATCATTTCGGTGACCTTTTATCTGCCAGACTGACGCATCTAAGAGGTTCGACCTCCCAGGCCTTGCCTCTCGCGTGTGAGTTTGGGCAAGTTTATTTCTTAAGACGCCTTGACTGAAGAATGCTGACGAATTGCTTAAACAATTTTCAAAAGACCAAAGTGCTCCTGCTATAAGGGCATTGGATTGCCTTATCTACCTCCCGACCTTGTGTCACATATTTCTGCGATAGGAAGGAAGTGATTACCGCGATTTGTTGCAGTTATGATCCGCAGAATCATGCCATGTACTTCTGTAACACATTTTCGCTAATACACATTATTATTATTAATTATACCACTGTGTTTGTTTTAATTATTACCGGCCTGCAATGCAATAAGGAAAACTGCTGTTCTCGGCATTATTTTTATACGCCAGGTTTTAATCTTGTTACAAGTAATGTTCAGAAAAGCTGGGTAAAGATGCAAGGTTATAAGGGGCTAAGACAACAGAATATTGTTTTCACTATTTTGACTCTCGAGTATATATCCGACACAGCTAGACACAGTTAATCAACCGAGAACCACATTACTCTATATGAAAGCATATAAGATATCAACGGATACACACTCAAGAGTCAAAACAATGAAAAGAATATGCTGTTGTCTTAGCCTTAGTTATAAATTACTAGACACTCAGAGGCCGAGACAATTCATCGTATAGACTACCCATGATTCGGGATAATTACGCGTCGTCTAGAAAAAATACGTCATGAGGATTCACTTTCCCTTTCTTTGTATGGTTTGACGAATAACTTCATCGACTGCGCACTCTTATATCACATCCCTGGTTTAATGGGTGATGTTCATTCATTATGTGCGGTTATCGACCTCTTTTTTGATAGATGACGTCATTAGTCATTAAATGATGACGGTTTCGTTCACACTAGTCTAGTGTGAACGAGAAAAAGGTAAGCAATTATTATTTATTTTGATTACAGTTACTGTCGTGAGTTTTATTGGTAAATATAGAGTATGCCAACTAGTATGAATTTCGAGAATTGTCTATTAAGTGCATATCAGGCAGGACAATCTGGCGACGAACGAAGTTTTCAAGGGAGTTTGCGGATATGGAGCAACTATTCCAGATGAACGGACAATATAGAAAAGAAATTTCCTCGAAATGTTAATTTTTATTGTATTCGTTATTTATTAAGATGTTTCATACTATTTGTGTTGATTAAATCTCTATCATGTGAATTGATGTGTGTGTGTGTGTGTGTGTGTGTGTGTGTGTGTGTGTGTGTGTGTGTGTGTGTGTGTGATTAAAAAGTAGTACAAACCTGATCTTGTGCAACGTGCCGCCCGTTTCAACGATCTATGGCAACACATCTGAATTGATATGTGTGTGTGTGTGTGTGTGTGTGTGTGTGTGTGTGTGTGTGTGTGTGTGTGTGTGTGTGTGTGTGTGTGTGTGTGTGTGATTAAAAAGTAGTACAAACCTGATCTTGTGCAACGTGCCGCCCGTTTCAGGAAAGGGACAAAGAAAGAAAACAAAATGGCCGCTCCTGCTATTTGTGAACTGGTGGTCACGTGAGGTAACGAGATTTGGGGGAAATATGAAAATGAGATGCAGTCGGTTTTTCCAATAAAAGCCTGTTTGTCAGAGATAGATCGCGTCTCTTTGGCAGATGTGAGCTGGAGTTTGATAACAAGAATTGCGAGTAGGAGAACATAAGTCAGGGGACGATTCCAATATTTTTCCGGTTCTGATGTAATTACCGATTCTGTACTAAATTCCCTATTTCGATACAATTACCGATTCCGATTCTTTATAAATCCTTAAATATGTAACCATTGAGCCGTTATTTATTCCCAATTGCGGTATATAAAAAAAAAAAAATTTTTTAAACACACAGATTTTAATTTTTGTGTTAATTCAAATCAATAAATATTTATTATTTGATCATTACTATCAGCGGTGGAAGATTTTTCTTTAAACAAAATTGAATAAAAAAGACAATGAAAAGAATCGGTTTTTGGCATCGGAAAATAGGCACCAATTTTTACGATTCCGATACCGATTCTGATCTCCCCCCCCCCAAAAAAAATAAAAGTTTAAATTTTTCCAATTCCCAATTTCGATTAACTGCCCTAACATTAATATAAGCGTGGTTCAGAGGCTAACGAATGAGGGTGGAGAGTTGTATGTTTTGGTTTCGATTGTAGTTAATGGTACCCAATTTTCTTTTTAGTTTTGATCTCACTCATATATATTAGGTTCAATACAATAATCGATAAAGAATTGTCTATCATAATAAATATGTCATATCTGCATCAATTAAAATATCATATTTAAGCGTATCTTACGACCGGGCAACGCTGGGCGGCCTGCTAGTATATCTATATTACTGGAACACGTCGTGGTTCGGGTAGTGTACATGACAGTGTGTGTGAAGTCAGCACCAACCCTATTCAGGGTTTAACCGGCTTCGCCCGAAGGAGGAAGTTTGATGGGAGTATGAAATTCACAAGCGGTCCCCAGTCGCATGTATATCCCCGTTAGGGGAGATGACGACGTTAGGTTTTTGCAACTTTTTGTCGAGAGGTGTCGACGTCCTCCTACATACAGCACCTTGAATTCCCAAATTGGTCACCCATTTTAGTAATGACCAGGCTCAACGTTGCTTAACTTTGATGATCTGGCGGGAACCAGTGCGTCCACGTGATTATGCCGTATGTGTACATGATAGGGAAGAAGTTGGCTCGGTGAACATCGTTACCGGTGTTAGCAGCGCCGTAGTATTGATTCTACAGACGGGTAGTTCTAAGGAAGAAACCTAACTCACATGAAAGCAACTATAGAGCAGAGAAAGACTAGCAAATGTCTCTTTTGTACGAAAGGACTGCAGGGAAGTTAAGAGGATATTCGAACTAGATTTCGAAGTCAATTTTCTACTCTGTCAAAACAGGACATAGTGTTGTGAACAACCCCTTCTTAAATATGGCAACTATACTATTCCATCTTAGGACACGTTTAACTCTTATACAGATTGACAATTGTTGCGGGAGCGAGATACCTTTTATAGCGGTAAAGTTCTCCAACTAATTTTTCAGCGACCTTAGCAACAGATTTTGTGTAAGTTTTCCATTTTAAGTCTAAGGCAAGCGTCAGTCCCAGAAATTGATAAAAGCAGGAGCTTTTTCAAGGAGAGAGCCATTCATTTCAGTTCATTTTAGTTCAGTGAGGATCTGAGCGTTGGAAGTGAAAGGAGAGAAGTTTGATTTAAAAAAATTTTTCTCAGTAATCAGCCACTTTTTTCCGTATCGGACCATGTGTGTTAGGTCGGAAGACAGAGAATTAGAAAGATCTGGATCATTAATGTCCTCCGATGTGTTGCCATAGATCGTTGATCCATTTATACAGATATCAACAAATAATCTAAAAATGAGGTTTAGAATATCATTGATGAAAATCAGATAGAGGGTTGTGTTGCATAGGAGTACATATTAAAGAGAGGTGGGGATATATATTAAAGAGATATGACGGTGCCTTCATATTGGAACAATACACATAACGAATATAACGATAGTAATGATGAGGGAGAGAAGACATTTATACATATGTCAGTGTAATGCCTCACTCGAGAAGGTCGTTAAGGACTCTTATTTTCTCTAGATTCTCGGCACATGTCGTCTAGACTTCTCTGAGGTTGTTACATGAAATCTGGTATGCTGAAAGCGAATATCGAAGCAGCAGGCAGGAAGAAAGACAAACAACTGTAGTCTATGTACAGAAGCTTAATTTTCACAAAATTATGTACAAAATGTTTTTACAATTCTCATTCAGATTTTGTAAGTTCTTTTCAAAGTCTCAACTCTCTTCACAGACAGCGACAGACGGATGGATGAGGTGGGGAGGGGTCCCCTCTCCAGGGATTCAACAAGCAATCTGCTTCAACTCCCAACTCTACTCTGCGACAACTCTATCTCTCTAATTTTCGCACGACAGTCGTATATATAGTAAGGTATGTGGATGGGGTGGAAATTCTCCCCAGCCAATAAGATTTCGCTACGAAATCTCCACGAAATCCTAAGCCCCAGGTTCCTGGGTGGGCATCATTCCCACACCTGAAATCCGAACCACTCATTCTCACGACTTTCAAGGTCAGATGTCAATTCTGACATCCGACCCTGGGTTCATTTAAGGCCAGACAATGTTATAAGTGAAATTTCCTGTTATCAACTTTTAGCCGTAAAAATATATTTCTCTGGTTTAAAACAATATCTATTTCGACATGAAATAAAATATATATATTTATCTTCTCTATCTTAAATCCTTGGGTTATCTGGCCTCGCCCGGGAATAAAAAGCTACTTCAGCGTAGTTCTAACGCTCCTCAATGGGGAATTACGTTACAACAGTTCTGGGATGCTTGAAACTTAATATATATACAGACTGGAGATGTATACTAGTTCTTAACACGAAGGAGGGGAGATGTATAATCATCGAAGAGTTACACAATGTTCATTAAAAATTAGTAACACATTACCTTTTGGGTGTTGAAAGATGGCACATGACAACAGTTACAAAAACACAATGATGATACTTTATTCTTTGGACCGGTCGAATGATGATGACGTCAGGAATTCAAATTTGGATCTGCATAGTTTAAACGTTCTCCCTTCCGCTTCCAAATGACTCTCCAACTCAATTCAACTCAACTGCTCTCGGCTCTACTCTTCTGCTGACTTCCCGACTGGCTCTAGCTCCTATATTGTGAATTCCCCTTCGTCTATGACGTTAGAAGTGTGTTTCCCAAACGTGACCAATTCACGTGGCTATGCATGTTTTTCCAAACATACTTTTAACAACAAAAGAATTCTCAACATATAACTCTAACCTATTTTTAACAATATATTTTTAATTTGCATTGTTCATTCTTTAGTTGACATTTTTAATATTCAGTTTTCTAAAAGAATGAACAATCAATTCTTTTTTACTATATAAACAATATCTATTTCTAATAGAATTTAACAATAGACTAAATTTTAACATTCCAATTCTTAACCTTGCTTACAAGGTTCGAGTCTCGGCTTATCCTAATCTCATTTTCACCTATCTAATACTCTTATTTACATGGAAAGGGAACAGCCTTTCCCTGTAACAGTTGGACCAAGACGCGACTATTAAAGCACGTCGATGTTGATACTACATGCTTCTGATTTCTGCTTATAAACGATTACTTTTATAAACATATGTGATAAAAAAAGATTTGAAAGTTGAGAGGACATTTCCAGATATTCCATAACTAGCAAGTAGACCTTTCTGCCAAATCCTCTCAAAACGCTTTCAATTTGTCAAGAGATATCGTTCTAGAAACTAAGCCGTGTCAATCGATTCACGGGCCCTGTGTGATACAACAGTCAGTATATCAGCTGTTGATCTTGCAGGATGAAATTCCTATTGCTTATTACTGAGTATACTATCTTTGCTAAGATGATTAAAAAGTCCATGATTTATTGCAGATTTAGAGCACATTAAAGCCAATCCATTCGAAGAATTTCCTAATTTCTCTTCTTTTTTCTACGTTACCACTTGTTGATAAAGGAGTTCCAAAATCATTCGACGGGTGTAACTGACTGCCTGGCTAAGTGACTGACTCAACTAAAATAATGGTTGCATTTATCTATGGCGCTAGAGTTGGTTATGGTTTCTTACTCCAACCTGATAGGCGACTGGTTTCCTTCATTAGAATGCTCTGCTGTTACCTATTTTGGGTAATAACGATCTTGGATCGTCACAAACAATTAAACAGATCTGTAAGAGTGGAAGCTATTTCCAGTAGAGCTATTAAGCACTATGGTTGGAATAGTGTCAGGATCATTTTTTTTGTGTGTGTGTTTTCAATTACAGGGGAAAATTCACAAAATAGGCATGTAACGAAACGACTGACACGTATTCAAATGACCAGGCCGTGGCGCGAGCATGACGTCACAGTGGAATCGGGGGAGTAGGAAGAAGAGGGAGGTTTAAAAAGCAGAGGAAAAAAGCACGTGGCGGAAATAGGGACAATTTTAAGCACGTGTCGACACGGCAGAGATATTTGTAACAACGTGGCGGCACGACAGGAACTTTTAAACAAGATGCAAAATTCATTTTATCCTCCGAACTTTTAACAAGATTTTCGGAGTACCGTATACAGTGAAACGTATTACAGACATAACAGCTGGTTATAGCTACAGACTAAGAAACTGTTAATTGACCCCAAGGAGAAAATCAGGAATGCGACCATAATGCAGCTGGCTTGGAAAAATACGCGACAGGCGGTTTTGTGTGCAAACGACCAGTAATAAATGCCTTTTCTTTCAACTAAAACAAATCGTATGGAATTTTTTTTTTTTTACTTGGTTTCTTTGCGAGCCTTTATACAGAATGTCGGGTTCAAGTTACAGATAGTTGTTTGCAAAATCTTTAACTTTGTCATATGTTGAGAAAACCACCTCTGGTTCCTTATGAATACCCTGTTTATTATTCGCCAAAACTCATGGAATAGAGCTTCTTCGCAGACATTCTAGACTTAATAGACTGGGCATACACTTTCTCGGGTTTTCTATAACAATTTTGCAGTAGTTAAAAGCGGTTCTGATTTCAGAACCTTTGCTCTATTAAAAGCAATTGACATAGAAGTTTCTGGTCACAATGGCGGCGGAACATTCTGGGATGTGACACAGCTGATAGTTTGACATCTGTTTGAATTTCTTTTAGGGCATAACATTCACAATACAGACGATTAACCAATCAGTAAAGTTGGATGCGATCGAATATTCCAGTAGGTATAGAACAGTTCATGAGCACACTTCAGAACAGGTTCTCAGAAAAAAATCAAGAAGGCTTGCAAAGTGTCCGGATATGTGAGTAGCATTATCAACAATTGTTTTTAATCTATTGATTAGTTTTATGTTTGTTTTTTTAGTTTCTTGCTTATTTTCTCATATTAATTTTGTAGATTTTTATA